>NC_057810.1:244233613-244360591 GCF_018294505.1 Triticum aestivum
AAATGAAGAACAACAACGGAAAGAGTGAAGATAATGCAAAGTTGAAGAATTTGAAAAACCGAGGAATTTCAAAAATGAAGAAAAACTCAAATTGAAGATTTTCAACTTTGGTTGGTGGCGTAACCCACCGTATAAGAAAGCTGATTTCAGACACCATGTACAACTCTCGTAGGGTTCTGAGAATCAATTTCTTCATTAATTTCTTCACACTTAGAGGGTTAGTCTTCATTGATTGAAGAAAAACGTTACTTCGTGTGTTGCACATCTAAGTCATCAAGTCAGCATAAGTGTTAGGATGTGTGTCCTTTTCAAAGAACATTCGAAGATTCTAGAATATTTAGCTCACACCGCAACTTGCTAAATCTCTTCTCATCCAAGGGCTTAGTGAAGATATCGGCCAGCTGGTCTTCAGTACTTGCATGGTCGATGGAGATGTCGCCCTTCAACACATGGTCACGAAGAAAATGATGACGAATCTGGATGTGCTTCGTCTTCGAGTGCTGAACTATGTTGTGAGCAATCTTGATAGCACTCTCATTGTCGCAGTAGAGAGGCACATTCTTCACGTTAATGCCATAGTCCTTGAGTGTTTGCTTCATCCATAGTAATTGAGCACATCAAGATCCAGCAGCAATGTATTCAGCTTCTGCAGTGGAGAGTGATACACAGTTCTACTTCTTCGAGGACCAACATACCAAGGATCATCCGAGGAAATGACATGTGCCTGACGTTGACTTGCGGTCCACCCGATCGCCAGCATAGTCAGAGTCTAAATATCCAATGAGATCAAAGGAAGAGCCCTTGGGATACCATAATTCAAGTGTTGGTGTGTGAGCTAGATATGGAAGAATATGCTTCACAGCCTTATGGTGTGATTCCTTCGGTGTAGATTGAAATCGGGCGCACATGCAAACACTAAGCATAATATCCAGCCTAGATGCACATAGGTACAATAAAGAGCCAATTATGGAGCGGTATACCTTTTGATCGAAGTCTTTACCATTTTCATCAGTGCATAGATGGCCATTTGTGGGCATGGGAATTTTGACGCCTTTGCAATCTTGCATACAGAATTTCCTCAACACATCCTTGAGGTATTTCTCCTGAGATATGAATATGCCATTGTATTGTTGACGAATCTGAAGACCTAAGAAGAATTTCAATTCTCCCATCATAGACATTTGATATTCTTCACTCATCATATAGGCAAATTCATCACTGTAATGTTTGTTAGTATAACGAAAGATAATATCATCAACATATATTTGGCACTCGAATAATTCATCATGATATGATTTAGTGAAAAGAGTTGGGTCAAGTGAACCGGGTTTGAAGCCATTCTTCATGAGGAATTCCTTCAGTGTGTCGTACCACGCCCGAGGTGCTTGCTTGAGGCCATAGAGGGCCTTGTTGAGTCTGTAGACGTGATCTGGAAATTTTGGATCCTCAAAACCTGGTGGTTGAGCAACATATACTTCTTCCTCAAGCTTACCATTGAGGAATGCACTTTTCACATCCATTTGTTGTAAGATGATATTATGATGGTTAGCATAAGCAAGTAATATGCGAATAGCCTCAAGTCTAGCAACAGGTGCAAAAGTTTCATCGAAATCAATTCCTTCAACCTGTGTGTAGCCTTGAGCTACAAGACAAGCCTTATTCCTCAACACGAGGCCATTTTTGTCTTCTTTGTTGCAATAGATCCATTTGGTACCGATGATGTTGTGCTTGCGTGGGTCTGGTCGCTTGACAAGCTCCCACACATTGTTGAGCTCGAATTGATGCAATTCATTTTGCATGGCTTGAATCCACTCGGATTCCATGAATGCTTCATATACTTTAGTGGGCTCTGTGATAGAGACAAATGCAAAATACCCACAAAAGTTAGATAAATGTGAATCTTTTGAGCGCGTGAGGGGACCTTGTGCTCGAATGTCATTGATGATCATCTCGACTTGCACTTCATTTGCAATGCGAGGATGTGCGGGTTGACGACTTTGCTTAGGCCCAGCAGTTTCTTCAGGACCAGTTTCTTCAGCAGCACCGACATGATTTTCTTCACGATCAGGAATGACTTCTTCAGCAAGTTCTTCGGTAGGGATGACATCCTCAGTAGCTTTGAACTTGATGGATTCCTCAGGTGACATTTCATCTAGCACAGGAGGTAGGTGCTCTCCTTGCAAGCCATTAGTTTCATCGAACCGCACATCTACAGTTTCAACAACCTTGTGATGGTTGATGTTGAAGACTCTGTAGGTGTGCGAGTCCTTTCTGTAACCAAGCATAAAACCCTCATGTGCTTTCGATGCAAATTTAGAGTGATGGTGAGGATCTCTAATCCAGCATTTAGCACCGAAGACTTTGAAATAACTTACATTGGGTTTCTTGTCAGTGAGGAGTTCATATGAGGTCTTTTTGAAGAATTTGTGAAGATACACCCTATTGATGATGTGGCAAGCAGTATCAATTGCTTCAGGCCAGAAGCGCTCAGCTGTCTTGTATTCATCAAGCATAGTGTGAGCCATCTCAACAAGAGTCCTATTCTTTGATACGTCTCCAACGTATCTACTTTTCCAAACACTTTTGCCCTTGTTTTGGACTCTAACTTGCATGATGTCACATCCTAGTTAGCCATGCATTAGAGTGTTGCATCATGTCTACTTTTTCATCAGAAACTTGAAATGGGGATGACAGAACCCCCAGTCCCCTCTGAAACCAACTAGGGTTTACTAAAAAACTTTTCAATGAACCTGAAATGCCCTTCTAAAATGCCCATCATTTTTGTCTTGGTTCAGAACCTCTGCCAAAAGTGGTGCACATTTTCCTAGGCCATCTTAGGGTTTTTGAATTAAATCATAAATATTTGAATTTGGGCATTTAAAATTATATAAAATATTTAAATGCTCAAATATCTCCAAACTAAAATGTTCCATGTTGGAAATAATCCAACTATGGACCAGGAGTAATTTGGTGATTTTAGGAGTTGACTAAGTATTTTATTTAATTCAACAAAGTTGCAGAAATAAAAAAAACAGAAACAGAAAGGAAAAGGGAAAACTTACCTGGCGCCACCACAGGCCCACCAGCCAGCCCACCTGGCCGGCCCAGCCCGGCCACCGCTCCAGCGAGCTGCTTGGCTTGCCAGGCAGGCAGCCAAGGTGCTTGGCGGCGGCACCGCAGCTCGCCACGCAGCTGCACGCCGCCCTGCTTCCCCCTCTCGCCGCCCTGATGGCCTGGACGAGCTCCACGTCGCGCCCCGACCCCCCTGGACACCTCCATTCGCCCCCAGTTCCTCTCCCTCGCGCTCCCACGCCATGGCCGACGCCACCGTCGCCGCACCGCCGCCGTAGCTGTGCTCCCCGTCGTCTCCACGCCGCGCCACCGTGTCCAGAAGCTCCGCCGTCCTCTACTTCTTCGAGCTAGCCGAGCCCCGAGCGCTCGCGTGCCTCGAAGCCGCCGCACCAACCTCGCCCGAACCGCCATCGCCGGAGATCCCCTTCGCCGTCGCCGCCGCAGCAGCTCGTCCCCGACCACGCCGTCCTTTCCATCAAGACCGCAGTGAGCTGGGCTAACTTCCCCTTCCTCTCTTTCTCTCTCTCGTGCACCACAGCGAGCACACTAAGCTCACCCGCACGCGCCGTCGCGGACCTCTTCGCCGACGTGCTCCCGGCCATCCTCCGGCCACCTCTCCTTGTCCATCGCACTCACCACGCCACGTTGGAGCTAACCATGCACTCCCCGCACCTCACCGCACACTCTAGCCACGAGTTCGTCTTCAACCGAACTCCGGCGGCCGCCAAAGTCGCCGCCGGCGCCAACACCGGCCACCCCGAGCCCAACCACCACCACCAATAGTCGCGGCTCAACCTCAGCAACACGTAGATGCCTTCCGCCGTCCATTTGGTTGCCGGAATGGCAAAAAGCACTTTCGCCGCCGCGTCGGGCTCGCCGGCGGCTAGACGCCGGTGTGTTTGACTCTGACTTTGACCACGGGTGGGCCCCGGTTGACCCCCTGGGTCTATGACATGTGGGGCCCCCTCTGCTAATTAATCCAGTTAGTTTAAATCTAATTTAATTAAACTAATTGAATACTGACATGCAGGACCCACTGGTCAGTTTGACCTGGACCAGCCCGTTGACCACTGACATCATCATGACGTAGTGCTGACGCAGTAATTTAATTACTGGAATTATATTTTTACACAGGAAATTCCAGAATATTATTTAAACTTCAAAAATTCATAACTTTTATTCTGTAACTCCAAATTGGACAAATTATATATGAAAAATGATCAGAAAAATCCAATCTATCCATCTGTACTATTTTCATGCATGATCAAACAAGTTAAATTGATGTTAAATGCAGAACAAGGAAAAGCACTTAAAGAGGCCATGTTTGAGTTTGAAATTTGAATCTTTGATTCAAATTTGTTCAAACCCTTCTGGTTTTAGTTGCATTAGCCCAACACACTCATATTGCCATGTTTCATGCATGCATCATATTGTTGCACATTGTTTGGTGATGCTTGTGTATCGATGTCCTTGTGACAGGTTCTGCCCCCGAGGAGTACCGTGATTACCCTAACGAAGAATCATATCCGTGCATCGAACCGTCAGGCAAGCAACCAACAATTTGATCATATCGATACAATCCCATGTTCTCGCTCCTACTCTCTTTTACTACATTAAGACAACGCGTTTCAAACTGCTGTGTGCTACGGTAGTTGAACCCATTTCCTCTGCATGACCCGTCATTGCCACAGTAACTAGATGAAACCCACTAGCATGTGTAGGAGTTGTTTGAGCCATATGTATGTGTTGTTCCTACCTTGCTATGCCTGCTATGCTTAGAGTCGTGTCAGGTCTGGTTCATCTGGGTGATGGGCTAGAGTGAAATGTTTATGTCGGTAATGAGAGTGGTATGGTGAACCCGTTTTGGTAAAGGTATCGATGGGAGGCCATGTAGGAGTACATGGTGGGTTGTTTCATTGAAGCCGACCTTAAGCACTGAGATCTGTATGTGTGATTTAAGAATCAGCTACTACCATGCATTGGGCCCGAAACCAATGGACCCTCTCGGCTTCTTATTCACCCTAGTTCTCCGTCCAGGAGTTGCAAGTAGTTTCTGGTGTTTGTAGTCTACTGGAGGCCGTGGACAGCGCTGACCGTAGGGGTGGGCTGTGATGCGGTAGGTACGTGGCCGGGTGTACCGAATACCCGTTAGGTATCTCGGGAACCCTGTTCACATCGTTCGGGGCCGTATGGGAAACCTCGGCCGGACTCCCTGCGGATGGAACCTGAATAGGCGATAAACCTGGACTGGAGGCTTAGGTGATTAGGTAGGTCGTGGCCGACACCCACGTTGGGCTTCCGCTTGAAGGTTGCCGAGTACATGTCGTGTAAACGACGGTAAGTGGTGAGAGCGTGTATGAAGAAGTACACCCCTGCAGGGTTAACATGATCTATTCGAATAGCCGCGTCCGCGGTAAAGGACTACTTGGTTGCCGATACAGTTCATAGACAAGTAAATGGAAACTACTAAAAGCCTCAAGATAAGTGTGAGTGCCGAGGATGGCTCTTCCGTAGGAAGACGGAGGTGGATCCTCGGTAGTGTATTGAAGTGGTGAGTAGTGGACTCGTGTGCGCAAAACCATTTCAAGTTGGAGTATCGTAGGATAGTCTAGCCAAGAGTCAAAGCTGGCTTGCTGCAATAACTCCACCAACCCTTCTTGATAATATGCATGTATGTAGGATCTGATGTAAGTCTTGCTGAGTACCTTTGTACTCATGTTGCTATAATCTACATTTTTACAGAAGACGCTGCAACCCCTTCTGATGGGTTCTATGTAGACGTTGACATCAACGAGTAGGCTAAAGGACCCAGGTGGTGACCCTGAGCTTGTGAAGGACCACGTAGTATAGCTAGGCTTTCCAAGCCTCTTTTATTTTACTAGTTGTCTGTACTCAGACAATGTACTTCCGCTGCTGGTTTGTATGACTGTATGACTTGTATGTTGGGTCGTGAGACCCGTACCTTTGTGTATGTTATGTATGGCTCCCTGAGCCTTAAATAAAGTACTTGTGTCGTAGAGTCATGTTGTGATGCTTCGTTGTATTTGCACATATCGAGCATATTGTGTGTATGATTGAAATGCTTGGTATGTGTGGGATCTGACTATCTAGTTGTTTATCTTTAGTAGCCTCTCTTACCGGGAAATGTCTCCTAGTGTTACCGCTGAGCCATGGTAGCTTGCTACTGCTCTGGAACACTTAGGCTGGCCGGCATGTGTCCTTCTTCGTTCCTGTGTCTGTCCCTTCGGGGAAATGTCACGCTTTGAGTACCGGAGTCCTGTTAGCCCGCTACAGCCCGGTTTACCGGAGTCCTGCTAGCCCAGTGCTACAGCCCGGACCCACTTGCTGATGACCGACACGTTCGAAGCTGGGTCATGGATGCCTGTCCCTGTAAGTCTGTGCCACTTTGGGTTTACGACTAGTCATGTCAGCCCGGGCTCCTTATCATATGGATGCTAGCGACACTATCATATACGTGAGCCAAAAGGCGCAAACGGTCCCGGGCAAAGGTAAGGCGACACCCGTGGGGATACCGTGCGTGAGGCCGCAAAGTGATATGAGGTGTTACCGGCTAGATCGATGTGACATCGAGTCGGGGTCCTGACAGCGTTGGCATCAGAGCCGGACTGCCTGTAGGTTCTCCAAGCCAAACTGGTCGATGTTGAGTCTAGAAATTCTTTAGTTATATGTAGGGGAATTGTTTGTGGGTTGGAACGTAAGGCTCTTTTTTACTCCTTTATCTTATGACATTCTGATCTGAGTCAGTCCATTCTTCCACCGGGGGTTAAGGAATTAGGATCTATTCTCTCTATCAGGATCACGTGTTACTAATCAGTAGTACCTTATAAGTTTGATGGATACAAGCCTAGTTCAGTTCTACTACCACATTATGTTGTTAGAATGGATTCAGAACTTTGATATGATGATGTTGAGTGTGTACGAAATCCTTTGTCAAATGTCTCAAATCCTTCTTGAGCATTTACAGCTGTTATGCTGCCGAAATTTTGCTAGAAGTTCTAATGCCTTTGCATTATGATTGTGCTTTCAGATGGCCACTCGCGACCTCAATCAAGTGGTTCGCCTGACTCGATGCCTAGATGTACCCGGCCATACTGCCAAGTTGGTCAGGGTAATGACTGAGGCTGGATACCGCTGGTATCCTGAGTACACGGTCGAAGAGCAATTTCGGGACTTCAATCAAAGCCAGTATCTCTGCACTGTCAGGATATTTCCATCTTATCCTGGATCCACCGAGCCTCTTCACTGCTCCTATGGACTCGGGGTTACTATTGAGATGGCTGTGCAGGACGCCGCCTACTCTATGATGACCATTATGCGAGTCAGATCTGGTCTATTTCGGGACTCTGATTTCCGGTATATGCCAGGATCACTTCCGGGAGCACAAGGGTATCTCCAGGCTATCTATGCTGACCCCACCCAGGAGGATTCACGGACTCGCACCACTGCTGAGATGCTCGAGGATAAGGACCGTGAAAATCGGGCCTTGAGGTTAGAGCTCTTCAATACCCGTGCTGACCACTGGGCCACTTTGACTCGGTTCGCACCGGCGGTGCAAGCTGGATATTCGGATATGCGCGATCTCTATCCTGTGAGATCTGCTCTGCCAGACGTGATGGGTTGGCGTGATGTAGGAGGCATCACCCCACCTCGCGGTCCCCGCAGGCCACCGTCTGTTGGTCCAAGACCTCATCCTAGCCCCTATGGTCCACAAGCTCCGCGAGATCGTCTGTTTCCGGATGATCATGTTGAGCTTCCAGGCTATGGAGGTGACTTCTACGAGGACTACTACGGATCGGTCTGAGTTAGTGGTTGTATCACTAGTTCGCACTAGCTGTGTCATCTATCGTCCCGCGTGACTCGTGGGATATGACCTAGTTTGTACTTTTCCGGAGGTGTAGAAAAATAATGTATAGGAGCTTGGAATGCCTCCGATGAGATGTAATCCTCTTTTCACCGTAATAGTACTTTGTTTGGTCTTGTACTAAACCCTGTATGGTGTGTATGACGATGGAATAAAGAAGCAGTTTCTGTATTTACCATGTCATACGGATGATCATCTTGCATTTCGAGTTATTCCTTACATTTTATATCCTATGTCGGAATTTTATCATCCTGACTAAATCATTGTCTTGTTTACCTAGGATGGTCAACACGCGCGCTAACCCTGCTCCTCAAGAGCAGGCCGAAGGCAGTGAAGTCAGGGATGCAAATCTGCCTCATCCTCCTTCCCTAGCCGAGGTTA
Source organism: Triticum aestivum (assembly GCF_018294505.1). Classification (NCBI taxonomy): domain Eukaryota; kingdom Viridiplantae; phylum Streptophyta; class Magnoliopsida; order Poales; family Poaceae; genus Triticum; species Triticum aestivum. The sequence continues at coordinate 244,241,949 of NC_057810.1, forward strand.
TGATGGAAGCTGAGAGAAACAAGCGGGAGACCAACCGTTTGTTGGAGCGTATTGAACAGAACACAGCACACCATCAGAGGACTAACGTGGTGTCACTCAGTGATTTTATCAAATTACATCCACCCACGTTCCACCACTCCGTCGAGCCTCTCGACGCTGATGACTGGCTTCGCAGTATCGCTCACAAACTGCGTTCCGCGCTGGTAGCGGAGGCTGACAAGGTCACCTTTGCTGCATATCATCTTGAAGGCCCCGCCAGTCTATGGTGGGAGAATTATGGAGCTATGCGCCCAGCGGGCCATGTCACTACTTGGGCTGAGTTCAGCGAGGCTTTCCGTGAACATCACATTCCGGAGGGTCTCATGGACCGTAAACGTGAGGAATTTTGCAGTTTCACCCAAGGCCGACTTTCTGTGGATGCTTACAGCAGGGAGTTTGGTAATCTCGCACGATATGCAACTGAGGAAGTGTCTACTGATGCCAAGAAGCAAGCAAGGTTCCGTAAGGGCCTTAGTCCTGAGCTTCGCCGCGACCTCCGTCTGCATGAGTGCACATCTTTTCAGAAACTTGTCAACAAAGCCATCAGTGCTGAAACTGGTCAGACTGACTATGACGCAACACGCAAGCATGGCCGTGACATGGGTTCCTCATCCGGTGCTGGTCCTCAGAAGCGCCGCGTGTGGGTACCCAACACCGCCCTGCCACCCAGGTTCACACCGAGGCCATCTTTCCAGGCGCCTCGCCCTGTTCAACAGTCTGCACCGGCCAAGCCCTATGGGGGTCCAACCAACAATGCTCCTCCACGTACCAGTTCCGTGACTTGTTTCAAGTGTGGGGAATCTGGTCACTATATGCGTGAGTGTCCCCAGACCAACCCCAACCAATCTGCTAAAGCTGTTGGCCGTGGCAAGCCGACAGGAAAAGTATTCCACGCCAAGCCGGTCACCGCTTCACGTGGCCATGTCAACTGTATCTCTGCCGAAGAAGCTCAAGAGGATCCCAACGTCGTTCTCGGTACGCTTCTTGTTAATTGCCACCCGGCATCTGTTCTTTTCGATACAGGAGCCTCTCATTCTTTTATATCTGAAAATTATGCTCGTTTGCATAACGTTGCATTCTGTGACATGCCATCCACTATGGAAATTTCTACCCCTGGTTCCAGATGGCAGACCTCTAGGGTAAGTTATGGAAATGAAATCCAAGTCGACAGACTTGTTTTCCTCGCGTCTTTGATAGCCCTTAAATCTTCAGATATTAATATCATTCTGGGTATGGACTGGATGTCAGCTCATCATGCCCAAATTGATTGCTTCTCTAGGACTGTTCAACTCACCCATCCTTCGGGGAAGATAGTCAATGTCTTGACCCGAATAGCCAAGCGACAATTATATTCTCTTAACGCCAGCCCTTTGCCAGACCTTGAGGACGTTCCGGTAGTCCGTGACTTCCCGGATGTCTTCCCAGAGGAATTGCCAGGTGTTCCACCTGACAGGGATGTTGAGTTCGTAATAGACCTCATCCCAGGAACCGTTCCGATTGCTAGAAGACCTTATAAGATGGCACCACTAGAACTAGCCGAGCTTAAGAAACAACTCGATGAGTCCTTGAAAAAGGGTTTCATCCGACCTAGTTCATCTCCGTGGGCTTGCCCCGTCCTATTCGTCAAGAAGAAGGATGGTACGGACCGGATGGTTGTAGATTACCGACCTGTCAATTTGGTCACAATCAAGAACAAATATCCACTTCCCAGGATCAACGACCTGTATGATCAGCTCGCTGGATCCTCAGTCTTCTCCAAGATGGATTTGAGGTTGGGCTACCATCAAATCAAAATCAGAAACGGGGACATTCCTAAAACGGCCTTTGTTACTCGTTATGGCCAATACGAGTACACCGTCATGTCCTTCGGTTTAACCAACGCTCCAGCCACCTTTTCTCGGTTAATGAACTCAATCTTCATGGAGTATTTGGATAAATTCGTCGTGGTTTACCTCGATGATATACTCATCTACTCCAAGAACGAGGAAGAACATGCCGAACATCTAAGGCTAGTGTTGAAGAAACTTCGAGAGCATCGCCTTTATGCCAAATTTTCTAAATGTGAATTCTGGTTGTCAGAAGTGACCTATCTGGGTCATGTAATATCTGGTAAAGGTATTGCTGTTAACCCTGAGCGAGTTCAAGCCGTCCTTAATTGGACTCCACCTGAATCGGTCAAGCAAGTTCGGAGTTTTCTGGGCTTAGCGAGCTATTGTCGTCGCTTTGTCGAGAACTTCTCCAAAGTTGCTAAACCTCTAACCGAACTCCTCAAGAAAGATAAGAAGTTCGAATGGACTCCACAATGTGAGCACAGCTTTCAGGAACTGAAAAGACGCCTGACCTCTGCTCCCGTACTGGTACCGCCAGACTTCTCCAAGGACTTTGTTATCTACTGCGACGCCTCGCGACAAGGACTAGGTTGCATTCTCATGCAAGATCGACACGTAATTGCCTACGCTTCACGGCAATTGCACCCACATGAGGAGAATTATCCTACTCATGATCTAGAGCTTGCAGCTGTAGTCTATGCACTTAAAACCTGGCGACATTACCTCCTCGGTAACCGTTGCGAGATATTCACTGATCACCAAAGTCTGAAGTACATTTTCACCCAACCGGATCTGAATCTCAGGCAAAGACGTTGGGTTGAGTTGATCACAGACTTCGACTTAGGAATAACCTACACCCCATGGAAAGCCAACGTCATGGCTGATGCGCTAAGTCGTAAATCTTATTGTAACAATCTGATGTTACAACAAAGTCAACCGCTTCTCCATGAGGAATTTCGGAAGCTTAACCTTCACATTGCACCTCAAGGTTTTCTTTCCACCTTGGTGGCAAAACCTACCCTTACGGATCAGATTATCAAAGCACAGAAGGTAGATCCGGGAATCTCACGCATCAAGAGAAACATCCAGAAAGGAATTGCGAATTGCTTCTCCATTAATGATCAAGGGGTAGTATACTTCGGGGATCGACTAGTGGTTCCCAAAGTGCGAACCTGAGGCGATTGATCCTTAAGGAAGCTCACGAATCTCCTCTCACCATTCATCCCGGTAGTACTAAGATGTATCAGGACCTACGCCAGAGGTTCTGGTGGACTAGGATGAAGAGAGAAATTGCTCAGTATATTGCTAATTGCGACGTCTGTCGTCGTGTAAAAGCAGAGCATCAACGGCCTGCTGGCACCCTTCAACCCTTAGCTATTCCTGAATGGAAATGGGATAAAATTGGTATGGATTTCATTACCGGTTTTCCCAGGACCAAGAGAGGGAATAATGCTATCTTCGTCGTTGTCGATCGTCTTTCCAAAGTAGCCCATTTCTTACCTGTTCGTGAGAGTATAACCGCTAGCCAGCTGGCAGACTTATACATCTCCCGAATAGTGTCCCTCCATGGTGTTCCTTTGGAAATTAACTCGGATCGAGGAAGTCTTTTCACCTCTCGATTTTGGGAAAGTTTCCAAAATGCTATGGGAACCCGTCTCTCCTTTAGCACCGCCTTCCACCCTCAGTCGAGTGGTCAAGTGGAACGCGTCAACCAGATTCTAGAAGACATGCTTCGAGCCTCTGTTATCTCATTCGGAATGGACTGGGAGAAGTGCCTTCCATTTGCCGAATTCGCTTACAACAACAGCTATCAATCTAGCTTGGGTAAAGCCCCTTTTGAAGTTCTCTATGGACGACGGTGTCGAACACCCCTTAACTGGTCAGAGACCGGGGAAAGACAATTCTTTGGCCCGGATATGATTCAGGAAGCAGAAGAACAAGTTCGTATCGTTCGTGAAAAGTTGAAAACAGCCCAATCTCGTCAAAAGAGTCAATATGACCGAAAACATAAGGCTATGACTTTCGAGGTTGACGAGAAGGCTTATCTTCGGGTCACCCCTCTGAAGGGAACCCATCGTTTCGGTATCAAAGGCAAATTGGCTCCTCGTTACATTGGACCTTTTCGCATTCTCGCCAAACGAGGGAAGTTGCCTACCAGTTGGAACTACCTCCGCACCTCTCCAGAGTCCACGATGTCTTCCACGTTTCTCAACTCAGGCGTTGCTTCTCGGATCCTATCCGTGGAGTGGACCACGAAACGCTTGATCTCCAAGATAATCTTACATATCGAGAGTACCCCATTCGTATCCTCGATCAGGCCGAACGTACCACCCGACGTCATAATATCAAGTTTCTCAAAGTTCAATGGTCGCACCATTCTGAGGATGAAGCAACTTGGGAAAGGGAGGATCGTCTTCGACTTGAATATCCCGCCTTCTTCCCGGAGGAACCCAAATCTCGGGACGAGATTCTTTTGAGTGGGGGTGAGTTGTCACATCCTAGTTAGCCATGCATTAGAGTGTTGCATCATGTCTACTTTTTCATCAGAAACTTGAAATGGGGATGACAGAACCCCCAGTCCCCTCTGAAACCAACTAGGGTTTACTAAAAAACTTTTCAATGAACCTGAAATGCCCTTCTAAAATGCCCATCATTTTTGTCTTGGTTCAGAACCTCTGCCAAAAGTGGTGCACATTTTCCTAGGCCATCTTAGGGTTTTTGAATTAAATCATAAATATTTGAATTTGGGCATTTAAAATTATATAAAATATTTAAATGCTCAAATATCTCCAAACTAAAATGTTCCATGTTGGAAATAATCCAACTATGGACCAGGAGTAATTTGGTGATTTTAGGAGTTGACTAAGTATTTTATTTAATTCAACAAAGTTGCAGAAATAAAAAAAACAGAAACAGAAAGGAAAAGGGAAAACTTACCTGGCGCCACCACAGGCCCACCAGCCAGCCCACCTGGCCGGCCCAGCCCGGCCACCGCTCCAGCGAGCTGCTTGGCTTGCCAGGCAGGCAGCCAAGGTGCTCGGCGGCGGCACCGCAGCTCGCCACGCAGCTGCACGCCGCCCTGCTTCCCCCTCTCGCCGCCCTGATGGCCTGGACGAGCTCCACGTCGCGCCCCGACCCCCCTGGACACCTCCATTCGCCCCCAGTTCCTCTCCCTCGCGCTCCCACGCCATGGCCGACGCCACCGTCGCCGCACCGCCGCCGTAGCTGTGCTCCCCGTCGTCTCCACGCCGCGCCACCGTGTCCAGAAGCTCCGCCGTCCTCTACTTCTTCGAGCTAGCCGAGCCCCGAGCGCTCGCGTGCCCCGAAGCCGCCGCACCAACCTCGCCCGAACCGCCATCGCCGGAGATCCCCTTCGCCGTCGCCGCCGCAGCAGCTCGTCCCCGACCACGCCGTCCTTTCCATCAAGACCGCAGTGAGCTGGGCTAACTTCCCCTTCCTCTCTTTCTCTCTCTCGTGCACCACAGCGAGCACACTAAGCTCACCCGCACGCGCCGTCGCGGACCTCTTCGCCGACGTGCTCCCGGCCATCCTCCGGCCACCTCGCCTTGTCCATCGCACTCACCACGCCGCGTTGGGGCTAACCATGCACTCCCCGCACCTCACCGCACACTCTAGCCACGAGTTCGTCTTCAACCGAACTCCGGCGGCCGCCAAAGTCGCCGCCGGCGCCAACTCCGGCCACCCCGAGCCCAACCACCACCACCAATAGTCGCGGCTCAACCTCAGCAACACGTAGATGCCTTCCGCCGTCCATTTGGTTGCCGGAATGGCAAAAAGCACTTTCGCCGCCGCGTCGGGCTCGCCGGCGGCTAGACGCCGGCGTGTTTGACTCTGACTTTGACCACGGGTGGGCCCCGGTTGACCCCCTGGGTCTATGACATGTGGGGCCCCCTCTGCTAATTAATCCAGTTAGTTTAAATCTAATTTAATTAAACTAATTGAATACTGACATGCGGGACCCACTGGTCAGTTTGACCTGGACCAGCCCGTTGACCACTGACGTCATCATGACGTAGTGCTGACGCAGTAATTTAATTACTGGAATTATATTTTTACACAGGAAATTCCAGAATATTATTTAAACTTCAAAAATTCATAACTTTTATTCTGTAACTCCAAATTGGACAAATTATATATGAAAAATGATCAGAAAAATCCAATCTATCCATCTGTACTATTTTCATGCATGATCAAACAAGTTAAATTGATGTTAAATGCAGAACAAGGAAAAGCACTTAAAGAGGCCATGTTTGAGTTTGAAATTTGAATCTTTGATTCAAATTTGTTCAAACCCTTCTGGTTTTAGTTGCATTAGCCCAACACACTCATATTGCCATGTTTCATGCATGCATCATATTGTTGCACATTGTTTGGTGATGCTTGTGTATCGATGTCCTTTGCGACAGGTTCTGCCTCCGAGGAGTACCGTGATTACCCTAACGAAGAACCGTATCAGTGCATCGAACCATCAGGCAAGCAACCAACCATTTGATCATATCGATACAATCCCATGTTCTCGCTCCTGCTCTCTTTTACTGCATTAAGACAACGCGTTTCAAACTGCTGTGTGCTACGGTAGTTGAACCCATTTCCTCTGCATGACCTGTCATTGCCACAGTAACTAGATGAAACCCACTAGCATGTGTAGGAGTTGTTTGAGCCATATGTATGTGTTGTTCCTACCTTGCTATGCCTGCTATGCTTAGAGTCGTGTCAGGTCTGGTTCATCTGGGTGATGGGCTAGAGTGAAATGATTATGTCGGTAATGAGAGTGGTATGGTGAACACGATTTGGTAAAGGTATCGATGGGAGGCCATGTAGGAGTACATGGTGGGTTGTTTCATTGAAGCCGACCTTAAGCACTGAGATCTGTATGTGTGATTTAAGAATCAGCTACTACCATGCATTGGGCCCGAAACCAATGGACCCTCTCGGCTTCTTATTCACCCTAGTTCTCCGTCCAGGAGTTGCAAGTAGTTTCTGGTGTTTGTAGTCTACTGGAGGCCGTGGACAGCGCTGACCGTAGGGGTGGGCTGTGATGCGGTAGGTACGTGGCCGGGTGTACCGAATACCCGTTAGGTATCTCGGGAACCCTGTTCACATCGTTCGGGGCCGTATGGGAAACCTCGGCCGGACTCCCTGCGGATGGAACCTGAATAGGCGATAAACCTGGACTGGAGGCTTAGGTGATTAGGTAGGTCGTGGCCGACACCCACGTTGGGCTTCCGCTTGAAGGTTGCCGAGTACATGTCGTGTAAACGACGGTAAGTGGTGAGAGCGTGTATGAAGAAGTACACCCCTGCAGGGTTAACATGATCTATTCGAATAGCCGCGTCCGCGGTAAAGGACTACTTGGTTGCCTATACAGTTCATAGACAAGTAAATGGAAACTACTAAAAGCCTCAAGATAAGTGTGAGTGCCGAGGATGGCTCTTCCGTAGGAAGACGGAGGTGGATCCTCGGTAGTGTATTGAAGTGGTGAGTAGTGGACTCGTGTGCGCAAAACCATTTCAAGTTGGAGTATCGTAGGATAGTCTAGCCAAGAGTCAAAGCTGGCTTGCTGCAATAACTCCACCAACCCTTCTTGATAATATGCATGTATGTAGGATCTGATGTAAGTCTTGCTGAGTACCTTTGTACTCATGTTGCTATAATCTACATTTTTACAGAAGACGCTGCAACCCCTTCTGATGGGTTCTATGTAGACGTTGACATCAACGAGTAGGCTAAAGGACCCAGGTGGTGACCCTGAGCTTGTGATGGACCACGTAGTATAGCTAGGCTTTCCAAGCCTCTTTTATTTTACTAGTTGTCTGTACTCAGACAATGTACTTCCGCTGCTGGTTTGTATGACTGTATGACTTGTATGTTGGGTCGTGAGACCCGTACCTTTGTGTATGATATGTATGGCTCCCTGAGCCTTAAATAAAGTACTTGTGTCATAGAGTCATGTTGTGATGCTTCGTTGTATTTGCACATATCGAGCATATTGTGTGTATGATTGAAATGCTTGGTATGTGTGGGATCTGACTATCTAGTTGTTTATCTTTAGTAGCCTCTCTTACCGGGAAATGTCTCCTAGTGTTACCGCTGAGCCATGGTAGCTTGCTACTGCTCTGGAACACTTAGGCTGGCCGGCATGTGTCCTTCTTCGTTCCTGTGTCTGTCCCTTCGGGGAAATGTCACGCTTTGAGTACCGGAGTCCTGTTAGCCCGCTACAGCCCGGTTTACCGGAGTCCTGCTAGCCCAGCGCTACAGCCCGGACCCACTTGCTGATGACCGACACGTTCGAAGCTGGGTCATGGATGCCTGTCCCTGTAAGTCCGTGCCACTTTGGGTTTACGACTAGTCATGTCAGCCCGGGCTCCTTATCATATGGATGCTAGCGACACTATCATATACGTGAGCCAAAAGGCGCAAACGGTCCCGGGCAAAGGTAAGGCGACACCCGTGGGGATACCGTGCGTGAGGCCGCAAAGTGATATGAGGTGTTACCGGCTAGATCGATGTGACATCGAGTCGGGGTCCTGACAGCGTTGGCATCAGAGCCGGACTGCCTGTAGGTTCTCCAAGCCAAACTGGTCGATGTTGAGTCTAGAAATTCTTTAGTTATATGTAGGGGAATTGTTTGTGGGTTGGAACGTAAGGCTCTTTTTACTCCTTTATCTAATGACATTCTGATCTGAGTCAGTCCATTCTTCCACCGGGGGTTAAGGAATTAGGATCTATTCTCTCTATCAGGATCACGTGTTACTAATCAGTAGTACCTTATAAGTTTGATGGATACAAGCCTAGTTCAGTTCTACTACCACATTATGTTGTTAGAATGGATTCAGAACTTTGATATGATGATGTTGAGTGTGTACGAAATCCTTTGTCAAATGTCTCAAATCCTTCTTGAGCATTTACAGCTGTTATGCTGCCGAAATTTTGCTAGAAGTTCTAATGCCTTTGCATTATGATTGTGCTTTCAGATGGCCACTCGCGACCTCAATCAAGTGGTTCGCCTGACTCGATGCCTAGATGTACCCGGCCATACTGCTAAGTTGGTCAGGGTAATGACTGAGGCTGGATACCGCTGGTATCCTGAGTACACGGTCGAAGAGCAATTTCGGGACTTCAATCAAAGCCAGTATCTCTGCACTGTCAGGATATTTCCATCTTATCCTGGATCCACCGAGCCTCTTCACTGCTCCTATGGACTCGGGGTTACTATTGAGATGGCTGTGCAGGACGCCGCCTACTCTATGATGACCATTATGCGAGTCAGATCTGGTCTGTTTCGGGACTCTGATTTCCGGTATATGCCAGGATCACTTCCGGGAGCACAAGGGTATCTCCAGGCTATATATGCTGACCCCACCCAGGAGGATTCACGGACTCGCACCACTGCTGAGATGCTCGAGGATAAGGACCGTGAAAATCGGGCCTTAAGGTTAGAGCTCTTCAATACCCGTGCTGACCACTGGGCTACTTTGACTCGGTTCGCACCGGCGGTGCAAGCTGGATATTCGGATATGCGCGATCTCTATCCTGTGAGATCTGCTCTGCCAGACGTGATGGGTTGGCGTGATGTAGGAGGCATCACCCCACCTCGCGGTCCCCGCAGGCCACCGTCTGTTGGTCCAAGACCTCATCCTAGCCCCTATGGTCCACAGGCTCCGCGAGATCGTCTGTTTCCGGATGATCATGTTGAGCTTCCAGGCTATGGAGGTGACTTCTACGAGGACTACTACGGATCGGTCTGAGTTAGTGGTTGTATCACTAGTTCGCACTAGCTGTGTCATCTATCGTCCCGCGTGACTCGTGGGATATGACCTAGTTTGTACTTTTCCGGAGGTGTAGAAAAATAATGTATAGGAGCTTGGAATGCCTCCGATGAGATGTAATCCTCTTTTCACCGTAATAGTACTTTGTTTGGTCTTGTACTAAACCCTGTATGGTGTGTATGACGATGGAATAAAGAAGCAGTTTCTGTATTTTACCATGTCATACGGATGATCATCTTGCATTTCGAGTTATTCCTTACATTTTATATCCTATGTCGGAATTTTATCATCCTGACTAAATCATTGTCTTGTTTACCTAGGATGGTCAACACGCGCACTAACCCTGCTCCTCAAGAGCAGGCCGAAGGCAGTGAAGTCAGGGATGCAAATCTGCCTCATCCTCCTTCCCTAGCCGAGGTTATGATGGAAGCTGAGAGAAACAAGCGGGAGACCAACCGTTTGTTGGAGCGTATTGAACAGAACACAGCACACCATCAGAGGACTAATTTGGTGTCACTCAGTGATTTTATCAAATTACATCCACCCACGTTCCACCACTCCGTCGAGCCTCTCGACGCTGATGACTGGCTTCGCAGTATCGCTCACAAACTGCGTTCCGCGCTGGTAGCGGAGGCTGACAAGGTCACCTTTGCTGCATATCATCTTGAAGGCCCCGCCAGTCTATGGTGGGAGAATTATGGAGCTATGCGCCCAGCGGGCCATGTCACTACTTGGGCTGAGTTCAGCGAGGCTTTCCGTGAACATCACATTCCGGAGGGTCTCATGGACCGTAAACGTGAAGAATTTTGCAGTTTCACCCAAGGCCGACTTTCTGTGGATGCTTACAGCAGGGAGTTTGGTAATCTCGCACGATATGCAACCGAGGAAGTTTCTACTGACGCCAAGAAGCAAGCAAGGTTCCGTAAGGGACTTAGTCCTGAGCTTCGCCGCGACCTCCGTCTGCATGAGTGCACATCTTTTCAGAAACTTGTCAATAAAGCCATCAGTGCTGAAACTGGTCAGACTGACTATGACGCAACACGCAAGCATGGCCGTGATATGGGTTCCTCATCCGGTGCTGGTCCTCAGAAGCGCCGCGTGTGGGTACCCAACACCGCCCTGCCACCCAGGTTCACACCGAGGCCATCTTTCCAGGCGCCTCGCCCTGTTCAACAGTCTGCTCCAGCCAAGCCCTATGGGGGTCCAACCAACAATGCTCCTCCACGTACCAGTTCCGTGACTTGTTTCAAGTGTGGGGAATCTGGTCACTATATGCGTGAGTGTCCCCAGACCAACCCCAATCAATCTGCTAAAGCTGTTGGCCGTGGCAAGCCGACAGGAAAAATATTCCACGCCAAGCCGGTCACCGCCTCACGTGGCCATGTCAACTGTATCTCTGCCGAAGAAGCTCAAGAGGATCCCAACGTCGTTCTCGGTACGCTTCTTGTTAATTGCCACCCGGCATCTGTTCTTTTCGATACAGGAGCCTCTCATTCTTTTATATCTGAAAATTATGCTCGTTTGCATAACGTTGCATTCTGTGACATGCCATCCACTATGGAAATTTCTACCCCTGGTTCTAGATGGCAGACCTCTAGGGTAAGTTATGGAAATGAAATCCAAGTCGACAGACTTGTTTTCCTCGCGTCTTTGATAGCCCTTAAATCTTCAGATATTAATATCATTCTGGGTATGGATTGGATGTCAGCTCATCATGCCCAAATTGATTGCTTCTCTAGGACTGTTCAACTCACCCATCCTTCGGGGAAGATAGTCAATGTCTTGACCCGAATAGCCAAGCGACAATTATATTCTCTTAACGCCAGCCCTTTGCCAGACCTTGAGGACATTCCGGTAGTCCGTGACTTCCCGGATGTCTTTCCAGAGGAATTGCCAGGTGTTCCACCTGACAGGGATGTTGAGTTCGTAATCGACCTCATCCCCGGAACCGTTCCGATTGCTAGAAGACCTTATAAGATGGCACCACTAGAACTAGCCGAGCTTAAGAAACAACTCGATGAATCCTTGAAAAAGGGTTTCATCCGCCCTAGTTCATCTCCGTGGGCTTGCCCCGTCCTATTCGTCAAGAAGAAGGATGGTACGGACCGGATGGTTGTAGATTACCGACCTGTCAATTTGGTCACAATCAAGAACAAATATCCACTTCCCAGGATCAACGATCTGTATGATCAGCTCGCTGGATCCTCAGTCTTCTCCAAGATGGATTTGAGGTTGGGCTACCATCAAATCAAAATCAGAAACGGGGACATTCCTAAAACGGCCTTTGTTACTCGTTATGGCCAATACGAGTACACCGTCATGTCCTTCGGTTTAACCAACGCTCCAGCCACTTTTTCTCGGTTAATGAACTCAATCTTCATGGAGTATTTGGATAAATTCGTCGTTGTTTACCTCGATGATATACTCATCTACTCCAAGAACGAGGAAGAACATGCCGAACATCTAAGGCTAGTGTTGAAGAAACTTCGAGAGCATCGCCTTTATGCCAAATTTTCTAAATGTGAATTCTGGTTGTCAGAAGTGACCTATCTGGGTCATGTAATATCTGGTAAAGGTATTGCTGTTAACCCTGAGCGAGTTCAAGCCGTCCTTAATTGGACTCCACCCGAATCGGTCAAGCAAGTTCGGAGTTTTCTAGGCTTAGCGAGCTATTGTCGTCGCTTTGTCGAGAACTTCTCCAAAGTTGCTAAACCTCTAACCGAACTCCTCAAGAAAGATAAGAAGTTCGAATGGACTCCACAATGTGAGCACAGCTTTCAGGAACTGAAAAGACGCCTGACCTCTGCTCCCGTACTGGTACCGCCAGACTTTTCCAAGGACTTTGTTATCTACTGCGACGCCTCGCGACAAGGACTAGGTTGCATTCTTATGCAAGACCGACACGTAATTGCTTACGCTTCACGGCAATTGCACCCACATGAGGAGAATTATCCTACTCATGATCTAGAGCTTGCAGCCGTAGTCTATGCACTTAAGACCTGGCGACATTACCTCCTCGGTAATCGTTGCGAAATATTCACTGATCACCAAAGTCTGAAGTATATTTTCACCCAACCGGATTTGAATCTCAGGCAAAGACGTTGGGTTGAATTGATCACAGACTTCGACTTAGGAATAACCTACACCCCAGGGAAAGCCAACGTCATGGCTGATGCGCTAAGTCGTAAATCTTATTGTAACAATCTGATGTTACAACAAAGTCAACCGCTTCTCCATGAGGAATTTCGGAAGCTTAACCTTCACATTGTACCTCAAGGTTTTCTTTCCACCTTGGTGGCAAAACCTACCCTTACGGATCAGATTATCAAAGCACAGAAGGTAGATCCGGGAATTCTCCGCATCAAGAGAAACATCCAGAAAGGAATTGCGAATTGTTCTCCATTAATGATCAAGGGGTAGTATACTTCGGGGATCGACTAGTGGTTCCCAAAGTGCGAAACCTGAGGCGATTGATCCTTAAGGAAGCTCACGAATCTCCTCTCACCATTCATCCCGGTAGTACTAAGATGTATCAGGACCTACGCCAGAGGTTCTGGTGGACTAGGATGAAGAGAGAAATTGCTCAGTATATTGCTAATTGCGACGTCTGTCGTCGTGTAAAAGCAGAGCATCAACGGCCTGCTGGCACCCTTCAACCCTTAGCTATTCCTGAATGGAAATGGGATAAAATTGGTATGGATTTCATTACCGGTTTTCCCAGGACCAAGAGAGGGAATAATGCTATTTTCGTCGTGGTCGATCGTCTTTCCAAAGTAGCTCATTTCTTACCTGTTCGTGAGAGTATAACCGCTAGCCAGCTGGCAGACTTATACATCTCCCGAATAGTGTCCCTCCATGGTGTTCCTTTGGAAATTAACTCGGATCGAGGAAGTCTTTTCACCTCTCGATTTTGGGAAAGTTTCCAAAATGCTATGGGAACCCGTCTCTCCTTTAGCACCGCTTTCCACCCTCAGTCGAGTGGTCAAGTGGAACGCGTCAACCAGATTCTAGAAGACATGCTTCGAGCCTCTGTTATCTCATTCGGAATGGACTGGGAGAAGTGCCTTCCATTTGCCGAATTCGCTTACAACAACAGCTATCAATCTAGCTTGGGTAAAGCCCCTTTTGAAGTTCTCTATGGACGACGGTGTCGAACACCCCTTAACTGGTCAGAGACCGGGGAAAGACAATTCTTTGGCCCGGATATGATTCAGGAAGCAGAAGAACAAGTTCGTATCGTTCGTGAAAAGTTGAAAACAGCCCAATCTCGTCAAAAGAGTCAATATGACCGAAAACATAAGGCTATGACTTTCGAGGTTGACGAGAAGGCTTATCTTCGGGTCACCCCTCTGAAGGGAACCCATCGTTTCGGTATCAAAGGCAAATTGGCTCCTCGTTACATTGGACCTTTTCGCATTCTCGCCAAACGAGGGGAAGTTGCCTACCAATTGGAACTACCTCCGCACCTCTCCAGGGTCCACGATGTCTTCCACGTTTCTCAACTCAGGCGTTGCTTCTCGGATCCTATCCGGGGAGTGGACCACGAAACGCTTGATCTCCAAGATAATCTTACATATCGAGAGTACCCCATTCGTATCCTCGATCAAGCCGAACGTACCACCCGACGTCATAATATCAAGTTTCTCAAAGTTCAATGGTCGCACCATTCTGAGGATGAAGCAACTTGGGAAAGGGAGGATCGTCTTCGACTTGAATATCCCGCCTTCTTCCCGGAGGAACCCAAATCTCGGGACGAGATTCTTTTGAGTGGGGGTGAGTTGTCACATCCTAGTTAGCCATGCATTAGAGTGTTGCATCATGTCTACTTTTTCATCAGAAACTTGAAATGGGGATGACAGAACCCCCAGTCCCCTCTGAAACCAACTAGGGTTACTAAAAAAACTTTTCAATGAACCTGAAATGCCCTTCTAAAATGCCCATCATTTTTGTCTTGGTTCAGAACCTCTGCCAAAAGTGGTGCACATTTTCCTAGGCCATCTTAGGGTTTTTGAATTAAATCATAAATATTTGAATTTGGGCATTTAAAATTATATAAAATATTTAAATGCTCAAATATCTCCAAACTAAAATGTTCCATGTTGGAAATAATCCAACTATGGACCAGGAGTAATTTGGTGATTTTAGGAGTTGACTAAGTATTTTATTTAATTCAACAAAGTTGCAGAAATAAAAAAAACAGAAACAGAAAGGAAAAGGGAAAACTTACCTGGCGCCACCACAGGCCCACCAGCCAGCCCACCTGGCCGGCCCAGCCCGGCCACCGCTCCAGCGAGCTGCTTGGCTTGCCAGGCAGGCAGCCAAGGTGCTCGGCGGCGGCACCGCAGCTCGCCACGCAGCTGCACGCCGCCCTGCTTCCCCCTCTCGCCGCCCTGATGGCCTGGACGAGCTCCACGTCGCGCCCCGACCCCCCTGGACACCTCCATTCGCCCCCAGTTCCTCTCCCTCGCGCTCCCACGCCATGGCCGACGCCACCGTCGCCGCACCGCCGCCGTAGCTGTGCTCCCCGTCGTCTCCACGCCGCGCCACCGTGTCCAGAAGCTCCGCCGTCCTCTACTTCTTCGAGCTAGCCGAGCCCCGAGCGCTCGCGTGCCCCGAAGCCGCCGCACCAACCTCGCCCGAACCGCCATCGCCGGAGATCCCCTTCGCCGTCGCCGCCGCAGCAGCTCGTCCCCGACCACGCCGTCCTTTCCATCAAGACCGCAGTGAGCTGGGCTAACTTCCCCTTCCTCTCTTTCTCTCTCTCGTGCACCACAGCGAGCACACTAAGCTCACCCGCACGCGCCGTCGCGGACCTCTTCGCCGACGTGCTCCCGGCCATCCTCCGGCCACCTCGCCTTGTCCATCGCACTCACCACGCCGCGTTGGAGCTAACCATGCACTCCCCGCACCTCACCGCACACTCTAGCCACGAGTTCGTCTTCAACCGAACTCCGGCGGCCGCCAAAGTCGCCGCCGGCGCCAACTCCGGCCACCCCGAGCCCAACCACCACCACCAATAGTCGCGGCTCAACCTCAGCAACACGTAGATGCCTTCCGCCGTCCATTTGGTTGCCGGAATGGCAAAAAGCACTTTCGCCGCCGCGTCGGGCTCGCCGGCGGCTAGACGCCGGCGTGTTTGACTCTGACTTTGACCACGGGTGGGCCCCGGTTGACCCCCTGGGTCTATGACATGTGGGGCCCCCTCTGCTAATTAATCCAGTTAGTTTAAATCTAATTTAATTAAACTAATTGAATACTGACATGCGGGACCCACTGGTCAGTTTGACCTGGACCAGCCCGTTGACCACTGACGTCATCATGACGTAGTGCTGACGCAGTAATTTAATTACTGGAATTATATTTTTACACAGGAAATTCCAGAATATTATTTAAACTTCAAAAATTCATAACTTTTATTCTGTAACTCCAAATTGGACAAATTATATATGAAAAATGATCAGAAAAATCCAATCTATCCATCTGTACTATTTTCATGCATGATCAAACAAGTTAAATTGATGTTAAATGCAGAACAAGGAAAAGCACTTAAAGAGGCCATGTTTGAGTTTGAAATTTGAATCTTTGATTCAAATTTGTTCAAACCCTTCTGGTTTTAGTTGCATTAGCCCAACACACTCATATTGCCATGTTTCATGCATGCATCATATTGTTGCACATTGTTTGGTGATGCTTGTGTATCGATGTCCTTTGCGACAGGTTCTGCCTCCGAGGAGTACCGTGATTACCCTAACGAAGAACCGTATCAGTGCATCGAACCATCAGGCAAGCAACCAACCATTTGATCATATCGATACAATCCCATGTTCTCGCTCCTGCTCTCTTTTACTGCATTAAGACAACGCGTTTCAAACTGCTGTGTGCTACGGTAGTTGAACCCATTTCCTCTGCATGACCTGTCATTGCCACAGTAACTAGATGAAACCCACTAGCATGTGTAGGAGTTGTTTGAGCCATATGTATGTGTTGTTCCTACCTTGCTATGCCTGCTATGCTTAGAGTCGTGTCAGGTCTGGTTCATCTGGGTGATGGGCTAGAGTGAAATGATTATGTCGGTAATGAGAGTGGTATGGTGAACACGATTTGGTAAAGGTATCGATGGGAGGCCATGTAGGAGTACATGGTGGGTTGTTTCATTGAAGCCGACCTTAAGCACTGAGATCTGTATGTGTGATTTAAGAATCAGCTACTACCATGCATTGGGCCCGAAACCAATGGACCCTCTCGGCTTCTTATTCACCCTAGTTCTCCGTCCAGGAGTTGCAAGTAGTTTCTGGTGTTTGTAGTCTACTGGAGGCCGTGGACAGCGCTGACCGTAGGGGTGGGCTGTGATGCGGTAGGTACGTGGCCGGGTGTACCGAATACCCGTTAGGTATCTCGGGAACCCTGTTCACATCGTTCGGGGCCGTATGGGAAACCTCGGCCGGACTCCCTGCGGATGGAACCTGAATAGGCGATAAACCTGGACTGGAGGCTTAGGTGATTAGGTAGGTCGTGGCCGACACCCACGTTGGGCTTCCGCTTGAAGGTTGCCGAGTACATGTCGTGTAAACGACGGTAAGTGGTGAGAGCGTGTATGAAGAAGTACACCCCTGCAGGGTTAACATGATCTATTCGAATAGCCGCGTCCGCGGTAAAGGACTACTTGGTTGCCTATACAGTTCATAGACAAGTAAATGGAAACTACTAAAAGCCTCAAGATAAGTGTGAGTGCCGAGGATGGCTCTTCCGTAGGAAGACGGAGGTGGATCCTCGGTAGTGTATTGAAGTGGTGAGTAGTGGACTCGTGTGCGCAAAACCATTTCAAATTGAAGTATCGTAGGATAGTCTAGCCAAGAGTCAAAGCTGGCTTGCTGCAATAACTCCACCAACCCTTCTTGATAATATGCATGTATGTAGGATCTGATGTAAGTCTTGCTGAGTACCTTTGTACTCATGTTGCTATAATCTACATTTTTACAGAAGACGCTGCAACCCCTTCTGATGGGTTCTATGTAGACGTTGACTTCAACGAGTAGGCTAAGGACCCAGGTGGTGACCCTGAGCTTGTGATGGACCACGTAGTATAGCTAGGCTTTCCAAGCCTCTTTTATTTTACTAGTTGTCTGTACTCAGACAATGTACTTCCGCTGCTGGTTTGTATGACTGTATGACTTGTATGTTGGGTCGTGAGACCCGTACCTTTGTGTATGATATGTATGGCTCCCTGAGCCTTAAATAAAGTACTTGTGTCATAGAGTCATGTTGTGATGCTTCGTTGTATTTGCACATATCGAGCATATTGTGTGTATGATTGAAATGCTTGGTATGTGTGGGATCTGACTATCTAGTTGTTTATCTTTAGTAGCCTCTCTTACCGGGAAATGTCTCCTAGTGTTACCGCTGAGCCATGGTAGCTTGCTACTGCTCTGGAACACTTAGGCTGGCCGGCATGTGTCCTTCTTCGTTCCTGTGTCTGTCCCTTCGGGGAAATGTCACGCTTTGAGTACCGGAGTCCTGTTAGCCCGCTACAGCCCGGTTTACCGGAGTCCTGCTAGCCCAGCGCTACAGCCCGGACCCACTTGCTGATGACCGACACGTTCGAAGCTGGGTCATGGATGCCTGTCCCTGTAAGTCCGTGCCACTTTGGGTTTACGACTAGTCATGTCAGCCCGGGCTCCTTATCATATGGATGCTAGCGACACTATCATATACGTGAGCCAAAAGGCGCAAACGGTCCCGGGCAAAGGTAAGGCGACACCCGTGGGGATACCGTGCGTGAGGCCGCAAAGTGATATGAGGTGTTACCGGCTAGATCGATGTGACATCGAGTCGGGGTCCTGACACATGATTTGAATGAAACTAACCCGGACTGACGCTATTTTCAGCAGAACTGCCATGATGTTGTTTTATGTGTAGAAAAGAAAAGTTCTCGCAATGTCCTAGAAATCCACGGAGGCACTTTTTGGAATTAATAAGAATTTTTGGGGAAAGAATTAGTGCCAGGGGGCCCACGGCCTGTCCACGAGACAGGGGGCGCCCCCCCTAGGGCGCGGCCCCCTATCTCATGGGCCCCCTGGAACTCCTCCGACCTCAACTCCAACTCCATATATTTCGTCTCGGGGAGAAAAAAATCAGAGAGAAAGTTTCATCGCGTTTCACGACACGGAGCTGCCGCCAAGCCCTAATCTCTCTCGGGAGGGCCGATCTGGAGTCCGTTATGGGCTCCGGAGAGGGGGATTCGTCGCCGTCCTCATCATCAACCATCCTCCATCACCAATTTCATGATGCTCACCGCCGTGCGTGAGTAATTCCATCGTAGGCTTGCTGGGCGGTGATGGGTTGGATGAGATTTACCATGTAATCAAGTTAGTTTTGTTAGGGTTTGATCCCTAGTATCCACTATGTTCTGAGATTGATGTTGCTATGACTTTGCTATGCTTAATGCTTGTCACTAGGGCCCGAGTGCCATGATTTCAGATCCGAACCTATTATGTTTTCATGAATATATGTGTGTTCTTGATCCTATCTTGCAAGTCTATAGTCACCTATTATGTGTTATGATCCGACAACCACGAAGTGACAATAATCGGGATACTTCTCGGTGATGACCATAGTTTGAGGAGTTCATGTATTCACTATGTGCTAATGCTTTGTTCCGGTTCTCTATTAAAAGGAGGCCTTAATATCCCTTAGTTTCCGCAAGGACTCCGCTGTTGGAAATATGCCCTAGAGGCAATAATAAAAGTGTTATTATTATATTTCTTTGTTCATGATAATAGTCTTTTATTCATGCTATAACTGTATTATCCGGAAATCGTAATACACGTGTGAATACATAGACCACAATATGTCCCTAGTGAGCCTCTAGTTGACTAGCTCGTTGTGATCAACAGATAGTCATGGTTTCCTGGCTATGGACATTGGATGTCGTTGATAACGGGACCACATCATTAGGAGAATGATGTGATGGACAAGACCCAATCCTAAGCCTAGCACAAAGATCGTGTAGTTCGTATGCTAAAGCTTTTCTAATGTCAAGTATCTTTTCCTTAGACCATGAGATTGTGCAACTCCCGGATACCGTAGGAATGCTTTGGGTGTACCAAACGTCACAACGTAACTGGGTGGCTATAAAGGTGCATTACAGGTATCTCCGAAAGTGTCTGTTGGGTTGGCACGAATCGAGACTGGGATTTGTCACTCCGTGTAAACGGAGAGGTATCTCTGGGCCCACTCGGTAGGACATCATCATAATGTGCACAATGTGACCAAGGGGTTGATCACGGGATGATGTGTTACGGAACGAGTAAAGAGACTTGCCGGTAACGAGATTGAACAAGGTATCGGTATACCGACGATCGAATCTCGGGCAAGTAAATACCGCTAGACAAAGGGAATTGTATACGGGATCGATTGAGTCCTTGACATCGTGGTTCATCCGATGAGATCATCGTGGAACATGTGGGAGCCAACATGGGTATCCAGATCCCGCTGTTGGTTATTGACCGGAGAACGTCTCGGTCATGTCTGCATGGTTCCCGAACCCGTAGGGTCTACACACTTAAGGTTCGATGACGCTAGGGTTATAAAGGAAGTTTGTATGTGGTTACCGAATGTTGTTCGGTGTCCCGGATGAGATCCCAGACGTCACAAGGAGTTCCGGAATGGTCTGGAGGTAAAGATTTATATATGGGAAGTCCTATTTTGGTCACCGGAAAAGTTTCGGGTTTTTCCGGTAATGTACCGGGACCACCGGGAGCGTCCCGGGGGTCCACAAAGTGGGGCCACCAACCTTGGAGGGCAGCATGGGCCAAGTGTGGGAGGGGACCAGCCCCAGGTGGGCTGGTGCGCCCCCCCACAGGTCCCAAGGCGCAAGGGAAGTGGGGAAGGGGGCAAACCCTAGGGCAGATGGGCCCTAAGGCCCACCCTAGGTGCGCCTCCCCCCTCTCCCCCTTCTGGCCGCACCAGATGCCATCTGGGGGCTGCCGCCACCCCTGGGGAGGGAACCCTAGAGGGGGCGCAGCCCCCTCCCCTCCTCCTATAAATAGTGGGGGTTTTGGGGCTGCCCAACACACGAGAACTTCTCCCTCTTGGCGCAGCCCTACCTCTCGTACTCCTCCTCTTCCGCGGTGCTTGGCGAAGCCCTGCTGGACTACCACGCTCCTCCATCACCACCACGCCGTTGTGCTGCTGCTGGATGGAGTCTTCCTCAACCTCTCCCTCTCACCTTGCTGGATCAAGGCATGGGAGACGTCATCGGGCTGTACGTGTGTTGAACGCGGAGGTGCCGTCCGTTCGGCACTAGGATCTCCGGTGATTTGGATCACGACGAGTAGGACTCCTTCAACCCCGTTCTCTTGAACTCTTCCGCTTAGCGATCTACAAGGGTATGTAGATGCACTCTCCTTCCCCTCGTTGCTGGTTTCTCCATAGATAGATCTTGGTGACACGTAAGAAAATTTTGAATTTCTGCTACGTTCCCCAACAGTGGCATCATGAGCTAGGTCTATTGCGTAGATTCTTTGCACGAGTAGAACACAAAGTAGTTGTGGGCGTTGATGTTGTTCAATATGCTTACCGTTACTAGTCCAATCTTGTTTCGACGGTATTGTGGGATGAAGCGGCCCGGACCGACCTTACACGTACTCTTACGTGAGACAGGTTCCACCAAATGACATGCACTTGGTGCATAAGGTGGCTAGCGGGTGCCAGTCTCTCCCACTTTAGTCGGAACGGATTCGATGAAAAGGGTCCTTATGAAGGGTAAATAGCAATTGGCATATCACGTTGTGGTTTTGCGTAGGTAAGAAACGTTCTTGCTAGAAACCCATAGCAGCCACGTAAAACATGCAAACAACAATTAGAGGACGTCTAACTTGTTTTTGCAGGGTATGCTATGTGATGTGATATGGCCAAGAAGAATGTGATGAATGATATGTGATGTATGAGATTGATCATGTTCTTGTAATAGGATTCACGACTTGCATGTCGATGAGTATGACAACCGGCAGGAGCCATAGGAGTTGTCTTAATTTATTGTATGACCTGCGTGTCATTGAACAACGCCATGTAATTACTTTACTTTATTGCTAACCGGTAGCCATAGTAGTAGAAGTAATAGTTGGCGAGACAACTTCATGAAGACACGATGATGGAGATCATGATGATGGAGATCATGGTGTCATGCCGGTGACGATGATGATCATGGAGCCCCGAAGATGGAGATCAAAAGGAGCAAAATGATATTGGCCATATCATGTCACTATTTGATTGCATGTGATGTTTATCATGTTTATGCATCTTGTTTACTTAGAACGACGGTAGTAAATAAGATGATCCCTTACAACAATTTCAAGAAGTGTTCTCCCCTAACTGTGCACCGTTGCTACAGTTCGTCGTTTCGAAGCACCACGTGATGATCGGGTGTGATAGATCCTTACGTTCACATACAACGGGTGTAAGACAGATTTACACATGCAATACACTTAGGGTTAACTTGACGAGCCTAGCATGTACAGACATGGCCTCGGAACACGGAGACCGAAAGGTCGAGCATGAGTCGTATAGTAGATACGATCAACATGAAGATGTTCACCGATGATGACTAGTCCGTCTCACGTGATGATCGGACACGGCCTAGTTGACTCGGATCATGTAATCACTTAGATGACCAGAGGGATGTCTATCTGAGTGGGAGTTCATAAGATGAACTTAATTATCCTGAACATAGTCAAAAGATCTTTGCAAATTATGTCGTAAGCTCGCGCTTTAGTTCCACTTTTTAGATATGTTCCTAGAGAAAATATAGTTGAAAGTTGATAGTAGCGATTATGCGGACAGTAGAAAGCTTATGTCCTTAATGCACCGCTCAGTGTGCTGAACCCCAAACGTCGTCTGTGGATGTTGCGAACATCGGACATACACGTTTTGATAACTACGTGATAGTTCAGTTAAATGGTTAAGTAGAGGCACCAAAGACGTTTTTCGAAACATCGCGGAACATATGAGATGTTTCGAGGGCTGAAATTGGGATTTCAGGCTCGTGCCCACGTCAAGAGGTATAAGACCTCCGACGATTTTCTTAGCCTGCAAACTCAGGGAGAAAAGCTCAATCGTTGAGCTTGTGCTCAGATTGTCTGAGTGCAACAATCACTTGAATCGAGTGGGAGTTGATCTTCCAGATGAGATAGTGATGTTTCCCCAAAGTCATTGCCACCAAGCTGCTAGAGCTTCGTGATGAACTATAACATATCAAGGATAGAGATGATGATCCTTGAGGTATTCGCGTTGTTTGACATCGCGAAAGTAGAAATCAAGAAGGAGCATCAATTGTTGATGGTTGGTGAAACCACTAGTTTCAAGAAGGGCAAGGGAAAGAAGGGATACTTCATGAAACGGCAAATCAGCTGCTGCTCTAGTGAAGAAACCCAAGGTTGAACCCAAACCCGAGACTAAGTGCTTCTGTAATAAGGGAACAGCCACTGGAGCAGCATTACCCTAGATACTTGGTAGATGAGAAGGCTGGCAAGGTCGATAGAAGTATATTGGATATACATTATGTTAATGTGTACTTTACTAGTACTCCTAGTAGCACCAGGGTATTAGATACCGGTTCGGTTGCTAAGTGTTAGTAACTCAAAATAAAAGAGCTACGGAATAAACGGAGACTAGCTAAAGGTGAGCTGACGATATGTGTTGGAAGTGTTTCCAAGTTTGATGTGATCAAACATCGCACGCTCCCTCTACCATCAAGATTAGTATTAAACCTGAATAATTGTCATTTGGTGTTTGCGTTGAGCATAGACATGATTGGATTATGTCTATCGCAATACGGTTATTCATTTAAGGAGAATAATGGTTACTCTATTTATGTGAATAATACCTTCAGTGGTCTTGCACCTAATGGAATGGTTTATTGAATCTCGATCGTAGTGATACACATTTTCATGCCAAAGATAAGATAGTAATGATAGTACCACTTACTTGTGGCACTGCCATGTAAGTCATATTGGTATAAAATGCATGAAGAAGCTCCATGTTGATGGATCTTTGGACTCACTCATTTTTGAAAAGTTTGAGACATGCGAACCATGTCTATTGGTGTATACGCATGAAGAAACTCCATGCAGATGGATCGTTTGGACTCACTTGATTTTGAATCACTTGAGATATGCAAATCATACCACATGGGCAAGATGACTGAAAAGCCTCGTTTTCAGTAAGATGGAACAAGATAGCAACTTGTTGGAAGTAACACATTTTGATGTGTGCAGTCCAATGAGTGTTGAGGCATGCAGTGAATATCGTTATGTTCTTACTTCACAGATGATTCGAGTAGATGTTGAGAATATTTACTTGATGAAACACAAGTCTGAATTATTGAATGGTTCAAGTAATTTCAGAGTGAAGTAGAAGATCATTGTGACAAGAGGATAAAATGTCTATGATACGATCATAGAGATGAATATCTGAGTTACGAGTTTTGGCACGCAATTAAGACATTGTGGAAATTGTTTTACAATTAATACCGCCTGGAACACCATAGTGTGATGGTGTGTCCGAACATCATAGTTGCACCCTATTGGATATGGTGCGTACCATGATGTCTCTTATCGAATTACCACTATCGTTCATGGGTTAGGCATTAGAGACAACCGCACTCACTTTAATAGGGTACCACGTAATTCCGTTGAGATGACACCGGTTTAGAGAAACCTATGCTGTCATTTCTTAAAGGTTTGGGGCTGCGACGCTTATGTGAAAAAGTTTTAGCTTGATAAGCTCGAACCCAAAGCGGATAAAATGCATCTTCATAGGACACCCAAAACAATTGGGTATACCTCCTAATTCAGATCCGAAAGCAATATGGATTGTTTCTTGAATCGGGTCCTTTCTCGAGGAAAGGTTTCTCTCGAAAAGTTGAGTGGGAGGATGGTGGAGACTTGATGAGGTTATTGAACCATCACTTCAACTAGTGTGTAGCAGGGCATAGGAAGTTATTCCTGTGGCATCTACACCAATTGAAGTGGAAGCTTATGATAGTGATCATGAAGTTTCGGATCAAGTCACTATCGTACCTCGTACGGTGACAAGGATACGTACTACTTCAGAGTGGTACAGTAATCCTGTCTTGAAGGTCATGTTGCTAGACAACAATGAACCTACGAGCTATGGAGAAGCGATGGTGGGCCCAAATTCCGACAAATGGTTAGAAGCCATGAAAACCGAGATAGGATCCATGTATCAGAACAAAGCATGGTCTTTGGTGGACTTGCCCAATGATCGGCAAGCCATTGAGATAAATGGATCTTTAAGAAGAAGACGGACGTGGACGGTAATATCACCGTCTATGAAGCTTGACTTGTGGCGAAGAGTTTTTTCACAAGTTCAAGGAGTTGACTACGATGAGATTTTCTCATCCGTAGCGATGCTTAAGTCCGTCGGAATCATGTTAGCATTAGCTGCATTTATGAAATCTGGCAGGTGGATGTCAAAACAAGTTTCCTTACCAGTTTTCGTAAGGAAAGGTTGTATGCGATACAATCAGAAAGGTTTTGTCGATCCTAAGGATGCTAAAAGGTATGCTAGCTCCAGCGATCCTTCTATGGACTGGAGTAAGCATCTCGGAGTTGGAATATGCACTTTGATAAGATGATCAAAGATTTTAGGTTTATACAAAGTTTATGAGAAACTTGTATTTCCAAAGAAGTGAGTGGGAGCACTATAGAATTTCTGATGAGTATATGTTGTTGACATATTGTTGATCAGAAATGTTGTAGAATTTTTTGTAAAGCATATAGGGTTGTTTGAAAAGTGTTTTTCAATGGAAAACCTGGATTAGGCTACTTGAACAATAAGCATCAAGATCTATAAGGATAGATCAAAATGCTTAATAATACTTTCAAATGAGCATATACCTTGACATGATCTTGAAGGTGCTCAAGATGGATCAGTCAAAGAAGGAGTTCTTGCCTGAGTTGTAAGGTACGAAGTTAAGACTTAAAGCTCGACCACGGCAGAAAAGAGAGAAAGGACGAAGGTCGTCCCCTATGCTTTAGACATAGGCTCTACAGTATGCTATGCTAAGTACCGCACCTGATGTGTGCCTTGCCACATGTCTGGCAAGAGGGTACAAAGGTGATCAAGGAGTGGATCACTAGATAGCGGTCAAAGTTATCCTTAGAGGAATAAGGATATGTTTCTCGATTATGGAGGTGATAAAGAGTTCGACGTAAAGGGTTACGTCGATGCAAGCTTTAACACCTATCCGAATGACTCTGAGTAGCAAACCGGATACGTATAGTGGAGCAACCATTTGGAATAGCTCCAAGTGGAGAGTGGTAGCAGCATTTACAATATGACCTAGAAATTTGCGAAGTACATACGGATCTGAATGTTGCAGACCCGTTGACTAAAACCTCTCTTACAAGCAAAACATGATCAAACCCCAGAACTCATTGAGTCTTAATCACATGATGATGTGAACTAGTTTAGTGACACTAGTAAACTCTTTGGATGTTGGTCACATGGCGATGTGACCTGTCAGTGTTAATCACATGGCGATGTGAACTAGATTATTGACTCTAGTGCAAGTGGGAGACTGTTGGAAATATGCCCTAGAGGCAATAATAAAAGTGTTATTATTATATTTCTTTGTTCATGATAATAGTCTTTTATTCATGCTATAACTGTATTATCCAGAAATCCTAATACACGTGTGAATACATAGACCACAATATGTCTCTAGTGAGCCTCTAGTTGACTAGCTCGTTGTGATCAACAGATAGTCATGGTTTCCTGGCTATGGACATTGGATGTCGTTGATAACGGGATCACATCATTAGGAGAATGATGTGATGGACAAGACCCAATCCTAAGCCTAGCACAAAGATCGTGTAGTTCGTATGCTAAAGCTTTTCTAATGTCAAGTATCTTTTCCTTAGACCATGAGATTGTGCAACTCCCGGATACCGTAGGAATGCTTTGGGTGTACCAAACGTCACAACGTAACTGGGTGGCTATAAAGGTGCATTACAGGTATCTCCGAAAGTGTCTGTTGGGTTGGCACGAATCGAGACTGGGATTTGTCACTCCGTGTAAACGGAGAGGTATCTCTGGGCCCACTCGGTAGGACATCATCATAATGTGCACAATGTGACCAAGGGGTTGATCACGGGATGATGTGTTACGGAACGAGTAAAGAGACTTGCCGGTAACGAGATTGAACAAGGTATCGGCATACCGACGATCGAATCTCGGGCAAGTATAATACCGCTAGACAAAGGGAATTGTATACGGGATCGATTGAGTCCTTGACATCGTGGTTCATCCGATGAGATCATCGTGGAACATGTGGGAGCCAACATGGGTATCCAGATCCCGCTGTTGGTTATTGACTGGAGAACGTCTCGGTCATGTCTGCATGGTTCCCGAACCCGTAGGGTCTACACACTTAAGGTTCGATGACGCTAGGGTTATAAAGGAAGTTTGTATGTGGTTACCGAATGTTGTTCGGTGTCCCGGATGAGATCCCAGACGTCACGAGGAGTTCCGGAATGGTCCGGAGGTAAATATTTATATATGGGAAGTCCTGTTTTGGTCACCGGAAAAGTTTCGGGTTTTTCCGGTAACGTAGTGGGACCACCGGGAGGGTCCCGGGGGTCTACCAAGTGGGGCCACCAACCTTGGAGGGCAGCATGGGCCAAGTGTGGGAGGGGACCAGCCCCAGGTGGGCTGGTGCACCCCCCCACAGGGCCCAAGGCGCAAGGGAAGTGGGGAAGGGGGCAAACCCTAGGGCAGATGGGCCCTAAGGCCCACCCTAGGTGCGCCTCCCCCCTCTCCCCCTTCTGGCCGCACCAGATGCCATCTGGGGGCTGCCGCCACCCCTGGGGAGGGAACCCTAGAGGGGGCGCAGCCCCCTCCCCTCCTCCTATAAATAGTGGGGGTTTTGGGGCTGCCCAACACACGAGAACTTCTCCCTCTTGGCGCATCCCTACCTCTCGTACTCCTCCTCTTCCGCGGTGCTTGGCGAAGCCCTGCTGGACTACCACGCTCCTCCATCACCACCACGCCGTTGTGCTGCTACTGGATGGAGTCTTCCTCAACCTCTCCCTCTCACCTTGCTGGATCAAGGCATGGGAGACGTCATCGGGCTGTACGTGTGTTGAACGCGGAGGTGCCGTCCGTTCGGCACTAGGATCTCCGGTGGTTTGGATCACGACGAGTATGACTCCTTCAACCCCGTTCTCTTGAACGCTTCCGCTTAGCGATCTACAAGGGTATGTAGATGCACTCTCCTTCCCCTCGTTGCTAATTTCTCCATAGATAGATCTTGGTGACACGTAAGAAAATTTTGAATTTCTGCTACGTTCCCCAACATCCGCTTCAACGGGAGGGTAGGACAAAAGATGTCATGCAAGTTCTTTTCCATAAGCACGTATGACTATTTACGGAATACATGCCTACATTACATTGATGAATTGGAGCTAGTTCTATATCACCCTATGTTATAACTATTGCATGAGGAATCGCATCCGGCATAATTATCCATCACTTATCCATTGCCTACGAGGTTTTCATATATTGTTCTTCGCTTATTTACTTTTCCGTTGCTACTGTTACAACAACTACAAAACCCCAAAAACATTTATCTTTACTGTTGCTACCGTTACCTTTATTATCATACTACTTTGCTACTAAACACTTTGCTGCAGATACTAAGTTATCCAGGTGTGGTTGAATTGACAACTCAACTGTTAATACTCAAGAATATTCTTTGGCCACCCTTGTGTTGAATCAATAAATTTGGGTTGAATACTCTATCCTCGAAAGCTGTTGCGATCCCCTATACTTGTGGGTTATCAAGACTAATTTCTGGCGCCGTTGCCGGGGAGCATAGCTCTATTCGCTGAGTCACTTGGGATTTATATCTGTTGATCACTATGAAGAACTTGAAAGACGATCGAACTACTATTTTGCCCTCAACTATGAGGGGAGGTAAGGAACTGCCATCTAGCTCTGCACTAGATTCTCCTTCCGTTATTAGTAGGCTTGCGACACCTAAACCTGCTACTGCTATGAATTCTGATATGTCGCATGTTATTGATGATGCCACTTATGCTATGCATGATGAAACTACTTCTGTGCGTGATACTACTTTGCCATTAGGTGAATTTCTAGATGAACAACTTGCTAGAGTTAGGGGGAATGAGATTACTGAAGATCCTATTACTGATGATAGTGATGATGAAGGTCCCTGCAATGATTATGTTTTACCTGTTGTTCCTAAGGGTTATGTTATGAATGAAAAAGCTGCTATGGAAATTCTTGCTTTTAACGATAGAAATGATCTTAAGAAATTATTAGCTAAATGGAAGCAGTAGTCTCTTAATGCTAGAATGAAACCCGATCCTGCTTTTGCTACTTCACCTATCTGTGTTACTGATAAGGATTATGAATTCTCTGTTGATCCTGATATTATTACTTTAGTTGAATCTGATCCTTTTTATGGCCTTGAATCTGAAACTGTTGTGGCACATCTTACCAAGTTGAATGATATAGCTACCCTATTTACTAATGATGAGAAGTCTCGCTATTTATATAGGGATAATTATCCTTTTGCCCTCAGTGGTGTCCATGTGCTCAGTTTTGCCCTCAGATGCGAATTGTGCTCAGTTTTGCCCCTAGTCCGTGCGCACCGACTCGTTCCGTGAACTCTGTCGTCTCCGTCAGGTCAACCTTTTGACTCGGCCCTTACAGGTGGGACCAGGCGGCAGAAACGACCAATTTTATTCAGACCATTGCACGCGTGGCTTGTGGGACCCAGCAAAGAGCCGTTGAGCAGAGAGCCGTTGGCGGGTGTGCTATATAAGCGGGCGACAGCGGTGGTGACCACGGCGACAGAGAGCACGGCGGTGACCACGGCGAGAGAGAGAGCACGGCGGTGGGAAGCTAGCTGTGGAGGGCGCGGCGGTGGGAAGCTGGCAGTGGAGGGCGCGGCGGCGTTGAGATCCCCTTCGGCTCCGAGCTCCATGTCTTCCTCAAGCTCCCGCGCCACCTCGCGGATGCAGAGCCGGGCGCGTGTGGACATGCCTGTCTTCGTCTGTCCGCGGTGCCGGGCGGGCGTTGATCGAAGGGTTTCTCAAACACCGAGGAACCAGAATCGTCCGTTCTACGTGTGCAGCGAGAATGGGGTAAGAATCGGGGCAATTGCACCATTTTCGTTGTCGGGATGTTTGAGCAATGGGTTGATCTGTTTAGTGTTCATGCAGGTGACATGCTTCTTTCTTTGGGTCGATGCTCTGGCCAAGACTCTGATGAATGAACTGCAAGAAGAGCATGAAGAATGGTTGCGCATGTTGCCACGAACGGCAGTGGCCACACCACGAGCTCCGGAAGAAGAGATGGATGGCGAAGCACGCACTGACAGAGAGCTAGCTATTGAGCTTAGGATGTTGAAGAAGAAGGTTAGGAAGCTTGAAGATCAAGCACTACCAATACCCATTTGCAAATACTTTTGGGCATTTGTAGGTATGGTAATCGCACTGGTTGTAATGTTGAAAATGTATGGAAAGGCATGAATTATGAAGGAATTTGTAATCTTGAAATTGTTTGAGAAATTCACCTAGTTTAAATGTTGGTTAAAGTTGTTTAAATGTTGAAACAAAAAGAGAAGAAGTGACCAACATTTAAATATGTTGGAAAAAAAGAGAAGAAATTAGGAATTCAGAAACTTTTGATCAATGAAATGCAGCTCTCTGCTCTGCCTTTCTGTCCAAAAAAAGGTTGCTCTTGGGCCAAATTCAGAGCGTAGATCCAAGTGCAGGCTAGACTAATGGGCCAACTGCATCCAATTAGGCCCATTCAGGGGTTTTCTTGCGTATTTTTCTGTTTTCTATTCTGATTTAATTTAGGCAGTAAATCATAATGCTGAAACTTTTTGTGGAAGCTAATTGAATTATTCCGGAGCCAAACAATTAATGTTAAAATTTTTTGGAGCTGTTAATTAATCCAATTCAAATACACCGTGATTTAAATGAAAGACCAAAATGTCATGAAAAATGTGCCTCAGCTCTGGTAGAGGTTTACGCCAGGTGTCAAAATAAATGAACATTTTTTAAGGGCATTACATTGAGAAAAACATAATATGTCTAAAAAATGAAGGGTGGAAAATGCACAAAAAATTGGTGCGCCTGGGGACTCGAATCCAGGACCGCGTGGGTTTGTGGTGTTTAGGGCTACGCTGGTAACCGCTAGGACAGATGGCAAGACTTTGACATGGGTAGGGAAAGAAGGTATACATAGTGAGACTGTGATTTTTTTTAAAAAAAAATAGTGAGACCGTGAATGTTGCACACGCGTGAGAGTGGTTTTCCTTTGTTTTGCACTTAAATTTTGGAGGGTTGGAAGGTTGAAAATGTATGTTGCACTACCACATGATTTTGGTCAGAGTGGCACTTGGTTTAGGGTTAGAGTGGCACTTGGTTTAGGATTTAAAGGGAATAAGTTTGCATGTTAGTTCATGACTTTTTGTTTGAATGAAACAGAGGGCTTCTCACCCCCTCCGAAAACCACAAGTTCTCGAACTTCATGACTTGTTTAGGGAAGAAATGATAAGTTTGGGCACGGACATTTTTTAACACACATAATAAGATGGAACACACCGTACCATTACAATAACTTAGATAAGTTCACGGACAGTTCACGGACACATGATGAAACATGACACGACACGACACGACATAGAAAAGCAACAAAATAAAAAACCAAACATGACGAGCTTGACTCCGGGCTTGAACATCTTCATCTTGACCTCCTTCTTCCACCTTGGCCGCGCGCGCCCCTTCAACACCGTCTTCATCTTCACACCTCCTCCTCCTCGTCGTAGGGAAGGGAGTGCATCTGGCCTGGAGCGGGGAAGATGCGCTCGTAGTTGGTGTAGATGTTGTAGACGGTGAAGAAGATGGCCTCGCAGCCGCACCAAAAGACTTGGCCGAGGAGCTCGCGCGCGTCAAATGGGTTGGTGAAGGTGACCGTGAGCAGTAGGAGGATGCCGCCGCGGTCACGAACCTCGTTGAGGGTGAACATCCTCGGCGAGCCCCGTGGGAGGTGGGCATAGCCGGCTCTGAGGAAGGCGCGGGTGAGTTCGACGGAACCCCTCCACCTTGAAATAGCCCACACACGGAGCTCCCTCTCCACGAGCACGCCCGGTGGGTAGCGCAGCTCCGGCACCACAGGCGGACGGCTGAAGGTCGGCCCGTTGAACTGCATCTTCTTCACTTGGTCTCGCTTGGGGAGGGCTCGGTCGCTTGGGTGTTTGAAGTTGGAGAGGATCGGATCTGGCTTGTGGGTGGGAGAGGAAGAGAGGCACCCCATTTATAGGCCTGTGGGTGGGAGAGGAAGAGAGAAAGGATGAGAACGGTGCGTGTGTGAATCCGGACGCGTGTGTGTATCCGTTACGTTTTGCACACTTAAATTTTTGCACGAAAACGATGCATCTTTGACCGGGCAGTGCATGTGAACCGCTGCCCTGAACCACTGCCCTGAACCACCTAGCTCGCCTCGCTAGCCTAGCTCGCCTAGCGCGCCTCGCTCGCCTCACTCGCATGCATGCACGTCGCCGCCTCCCGCGCATGCGCAAACCCACGTAGCCGCCTCCATGCATGCAAGGCCTGGAAAGGCTGAGACGGGCTATTTACTGCAGTCTCAGGCCCAGACAACGAGACGGCCCAACGGTCCATCCAGCGCGCCCGATATTTGTTAAAAAAAACAATCTCCCAGCCAATCAGATTGCATCTCGCGGATCGCCCCCCTCCTCCCCGCAGATTCCTTCTAGAAGGGTTAGATCGACGGCCCTTGATCACCGCTAGGGTTAGATGAACGGTCCTTATTCAGCGCTAGGGTTAGCGGGGTTTGGGAGGGGTTTGGAGCAGTCAAAGCTATGTTTGACCAGATTTCAAATGAGCATAATAAATTAAATAAAAATCAGAAAAATGAAAAACCTGCGCACATAGTCTTCTTATGTCATATACTAACGATTTAAGTTGATATACAAGCTTTACATACATTTAAATGATAAGTTCATGTGTATTGTATGATATCTCGAGTATCTCAAACTCTCTTGTATGAAGTGAAGAGAAGTGTTTTGGGGAAATGAACATGAAAATTTCAAAAAACTCACCACAGCTTCATTTTGGAGTGACTAAGAAGGATCCAGGCTTAGTTTTTCATTTTGATGTTTTACACTTGTTTAAATCTTGGTCAAAGTTAAGTTTGACCAGAATTCAAATGAGCAAAACAAATTTAAAAAAAATCAAAAAATGGAAAAACCAGCGCACATAGTCTGTACATATAGAATATATGTGTAGGAAAGTTATTTGACTGATTTAGATAAGGTCGAAAAAAACCTTGCTTAGAAATGAGGCCGTTTACCCTACCTTTGGACCCCTCTTTTTAGCACATTTTTCATGAAAATTTCAAAAACCTCACCACAACTTCATTTTGGATTGACTAAGAAGTATCCAGGCTTAGTTTTTCATTTTGATGTTTTAGACTTGCTTAAATCTTGGTCAAAGTTAGGTTTGACCAGAATTTAAATGAGCAAAATAAAATTCAAAAAAATCAAAAAAAGGAAAAACCATGTGCTCATTCAAACATCATCCAACAGATATTTAAACATCATGTCAAACATACTTCTAACATAGGTCCAACATCATCCAACAGAAATACAACATGTCAAGTGATAAATGTTTCATAATACAACATCATTCCTTATTCATAATGTTTCATAATTGTTCATAGATAGCGTTGGGGCTTCTGTCTGTTCCTTGAGCTTCTTGTCATCACTTTGCTCCTCGTGCACCTTGTGCTCATTGTTTCTTCTCTTCTTCTCTTGGTTGTCGGTACCTTGCGCGTCTTCTTCAAACCTACCATAGAGCTGTGCAAAACATAAAGGGTCCAAACATAAACGGTAATGAGATCGTGTCAAGTGATAGATGTACAGTAGTATTTGACCCTTGCAAGATTTACATACCTAGCAGAACTCACAACAACAGAAGGTTGGTCACCATTTGGAGCCTCACTTGGATCATCATTTGGAGCCTCACTTGGATCACCATGATCACCATTTAGAGCCTCACTTGGATTACCATTTGGAGCCTCACTTGAATCATTATTTGGAGGATATTTTGGATCATCGTCAAAATCATCCGGCTGTTGACCATCATTTTCATCATCTGTTGAGGCAACCGGCTGTTGACCAACATTTTCATCATCTGTTGAGGCAACCGGCTGCTGACCAACATTTTCATCGAAGCCTTCATCGAAACTCTCTCCGAATGCTGGATCTACTGTGTTATCACAATACTTACCGAAATGACCAGACCCACCACATCTTGTGCACTTACGCTTCCTCGCTCCAAGTCCAGCTCCTTCGCTGCGAGGTCTTATTCGACTCTTCCTTGGTCTACCTGCTGCTCTCTTCAGAACTGGAGCGCAAAGCTTGAATCCAGGGTCCACCATGTCCCATTGTTGTTTTCCCTCCATAGCAGGCAAGGCATAAGCATATGTGGCTTTGAACCTTGCAACAGAGTAGTAATCATGCACATACTGCTGTATGTTCCCTGCTGGACCTGGGAGAGAAGTGATGAAAAACAAGGCATGAATGCATGGCAACCCAGTTATCTGCCATTGCCTACAACTGCAAGTTCTAGCTTCTAAATCCACTGGATATCTCCATTCCCTCTTCTCTTTATCCAAATATGATATCTCTGCTGTGGTACCCGAGCAAAGCGTCATGTTCATTTCCAAGCCTGTTGTCTTCTGCTTCAGTTCATTCATCACGGCAGGGATGATAATGTGGCCCATGAATTTTGCCTCGGCTATTCCTGCACGATAATGAAATTTCTGCATGTATTCTATCCTTATTCTGTCAAGCAAATCCACCACATAATGACCCTTTAGTTTCCGGATCGTTGAGTTGAAAGACTCTGCTAGATTATTGTGCACATAGTCAACTTTGCTCACTTCACTGAATTGGCTTCTAGCCCATAACTTGGAGTGGTGTGTTTCCAAGTATTCTTTCACTTTGGGATTCATGTATAACTGCCTCAAGTGGTAGTTGTGCTTCTTCACACTGCATGTCAAAGATGCTGGCCATAAATTGTCGGTATACACCTTTCCTTTGAATTTCTTCATGAAATTTGCAGCAAGGTGACGCATGCATTCCCTATGCTCTACTCCAGGGAACACATTGTCCACGGCCACTTCTAAACCTTTGCAGGCATCTGTATGAATGACCAACCCATTGGGATGTGCAATAGCCCGGCGGAGATTATGCAAAAACCAAGTCCAGCTCTCCTCAGACTCTGTCTCTAGCACACCATAGGCAACTGGAAATACAAAACTATGTGCATCAACTGCACAAGCTGCTACTAACTGTCCTTTAAACCTTCCTGTGAGAAAAGTGGCATCAATAGCCAAATAAGGCCTGCAGCCTGCCAAAAAACCCCGGCGACAAGCCTCAAAGCAGACAAAAACCCTTCTAAAACATTCCTTGGTCTTTGTCACTCCCCTGAATGTGTACTCCACGGTGTGGTGATCAATATCTACAATACTACCTGGGCTTGTCCTCTCCACTTCACCTTTGAATGAATACAACAATTGAAAACTTTCCTGCCAGTTACCATAAATAGAATCCATAGCATGTTGTTTACCATTGAACAACCTCATGTATGGTAAATCTATCTTGAACTTATCTTTGATGTTCTTCTGCAATTCCTTTGGACCCACTTGCTGGTTTTCTTTCACCCACTTTTTTACTTCTTCTGCCACCCATCTTGACTTGGCTCTACTGATTGTATCCTTCCTAAGGGTTGATTCCTGACATGTGTGCTTAAAAGGATTCACTTTGACCTGAACATTAGTGCTATTCCGCATTTTAGCTGCAAGCAGCCTCCATGGACAACCCTCAGTCGGACAGTGCACTCTGTAACGTACTTGATCGCTCTTGTCAACTTTGAAAGTACGTTCTACCTTGATGCAGTATGTCACAAGTGCATTTCTACACTCATTCATGGATGCAAAAACTGTACCTTCTTCCATTTGAGGGTTCAAAGGGTCCCATTGAACAGCTGCAAGGTCTTCGTCCTCACCCATCGCGTCATCATCCACACGGACTGCATTGTGAGCCTCATCTTGGTTTTCAGCCCTAGGTGCCCGTCGTAAATTCTGAATAACATCAGAATATAACTTCTCTTCATCAACCCCAGAATTGTAGCCATCAGGCTCCACTTCAAGGGGGACCCTACTGCTGTTGCCCACACTTGTCGAGCCATCACGTCGCCGTGCACCAACTGAACTGTTCTGGCTAGAGATGCCATTACGACGACTTGATTCTCCCCGAGATGTTGCACCCGCCATCCTAGGTCCAAATGCCTGCTCAAGCACATCAACTTGCAGCCTCACATGGAAATTATCTTTCTCTTTATGCCTAACAAACATGGTAGCTAGCTCTTCATCATTACTAACTGTCACCCAATTCTTTCCCCCATCATAGTATTTGTAAACCACTTCATCAAGCAAACCCCAAGGATATTGGCTACAAATTACCTCCCCAAATTGTCTGAAACTCCAATTACTAGCCATTGGCAACCGATAATCAAAACCTCCTTGGTATTTCTTCTTATCCTTTGCATCGAACATGTACCGGTCCCTTCTAATGTGCACCATGAAAGCAAACCGCAACTCCATCCTAACCGGCGAAAAACAGAGACGCAATCAGCACACTAATTGGGCAAACCTACTCGAATCGAGTGTTCAAATGCACAACTAAGCTCAATCTAAACAAGAGGCGAGACTTACCCCTCGGGAACCCAGTCGTGGACGCGGCGGATCTCCGGCCCGATGCCTGCCTCGCCAAATACTCCGGGGTCGCCGCTGCTCTCCATTTCGCCCTAGGGTTCTTCCTCCTAGTTCAAATAGCTCCAGCAGCCCCCCACCTTTGAGCGCTCCGGCCGGGCGCACGGAAGGAGGCCGCGCCGCGGGTCGAGCAGGTGGCGGGCGCCCCACCCGTGGCGTCGCAGGAAGGTGGTGGGCGTCACAATGAGCCGTGGAGCGTAGGCGCAGGGAGGTAGCGGCGGAGCAGGGCGTGCAGCTGGTGGTGGGGCAGGTGCTGGCCGCGGCGCAGGTGGCGGCGGCGGCGGCGCACGACAGCCGGCCGGGCGGATGGGTGTGAGCTAGAATGATTTGGGGATTTAGTTGCAGGGGCCTACATGTCAGCTCCGGACCCACGTCCACGCGGTCCCACGTGTAAGCTCCGGACCCACAACTACTAACGCCGGCGGACGGAATGGACTCAAATATGGCCGTTTGGCCTCGTCGTAGTTGCTGTGCACGGACTAGGGGCAAAACTGAGGACAATTTGCATCTGAGGGCAAAACTGAGCACATGGACACCACTGAGGGCAAAAGGATAATTATCCCATTTATATATCCTTAAGATATTTCCGTTCTCATTAAAGGGTGATGCTAAGACTTGGTATAATTCTCTTGCTCCTAGTTGTGTGCGTAGTCCCCAGGATATGATTTATTACTTCTCTGCTAAATATTTCCCTGCTCATAAGAAACAAGCTGCCTTGCGGGAAATATATAATTTTGTGCAAATCAAAGAAGAGTGTCTCCCACAAGCTTGGGGGAGGCTTCTCCGATTACTTAGTACTTTGCCTGATCATCCTCTTAAGAAAAATGAAATACTTGATATCTTTTATAATGGACTAACCGATGCTTCCAAGGACTACTTGGATAGTTGTGCTGGTTGTGTTTTCAGGGAAAGAACAGTCGACGAAGCTGAAATATTATTGAATAATATGTTGACTAATGAAAATAATTGGACTCTTCCCGAGCCAGTTCCTGAAGTAATTCCTGAACCAATTGAGCCAACTCCTGAGCCTATTCCTAAACCCGCTCCGAAGAAGAGAGGTGTTTTATTTCTCAGTCCTGAAGATATGCAAGAGGCAAATAAATCAATGAAAGAAAAAGGTATTAAAGCTGAAGATGTTAAGAATTTACCTCCTATTGAAGAAATACATGGTCTTAATTTACCGCCTGAAGAACCACATTGTCTTGATAACCCGACACAGGTAGTAAAGGTAAATTCTCTCTATAGATATGATAAAGTTGAAGTACCCTCTACTAAATTTCATAGCCCATGCTTAGATGAATTTGATGACTTTATGGCTAGACAAGAAAGTTTTAATGCTTATGCTTGTAGAGAGTTAAAGAATAATGCTTTCGAGATAGGACGCGTAGGTGATAATCTGGCTAGAGTTAAAAATGAACTTCACCGCGTTAGCAAATATGCTTCTATGGTTGCTACTCAAGCTGAGCAAGTACTTAAAGCTCAAAATGATTTGCTTGATGAATTGAATAATAAAAATGACTTTGCTATTAGAGTGGCTACTAGAACTGGTAGAATGACTCAGGAACCTTTGTATCCTGAAGGCCACCCTAAGAGAATCGAGCAAGATTCTCAGAGAAATAATTTAGAGGCACCTAGTTCCTCTAAAAAGAAGAAAAAGAAAAATGATAGGACTTTGCATGCTTCTAGTGAACCTACTGTAGACACACCTGAGAATCCCAAGGATATTTCTATCTCCGATGCTGAAACACAATCAGGTGATGAACATGAACCTAGTGATAATGTTAATGATAATGTTCATGTTGATGCTCAACCTAGCAAAAACAATGTTGTAGAGATTGAACCTGTTGGTGATCTTGATAACCCACAATCAAAGAATCAACGTTATGATAAGAGAGATTTTGTTGCTAGGAAGCATGGTAAAGAAAGAGAACCATGGGTTCAGAAAACCATGCCCTTTCCTCCTAAACCATCCAAGTCAAAGGATGATGAGGATTTTGAGCGCTTTGCTAAAATGATTAGACCTATTTTCTTACGTATGCGCTTAACTGATATGCTCAAAGTAAACCCTTATGCTAAATATATGAAGGATATCATTACAAATTAAACAAAGATACCGGAAGCTGAAATTTCCACCATGCTTGTTAATTACACTTTTAAGGGTGGAATACCAAAGAAACTTGGAGATCCGGGTGTACCAACTATACCATGTTCCATTAAAAGAAATTATGTTAGAACTGCTTTATGTGATCTTGGAGCCGGTGTTAGTGTTATGCCTCTCTCTTTATATCGTAGACTTGAATTGAATAAGTTGACACCTGCTGAAATATCTTTGCAAATGGCTGATAAATCAACTGCTATACCTGTCGGTATCTGTGAGGATGTGCCTGTTGTGGTTGCAAATGTCACTATTTTAACGGACTTTGTTATTCTTGATATTCCTAAGGACGATAGTATGTCTATTATCCTTGGTAGACCTTTTCTTAATACTGCAGGGCTGTTATTGATTGCAACAAAGGCAATGTCACTTTTCATGTTAATGGTAAGGAGCATACAATACACTTTCCGAGGAAACAATCTCAAGTGCATAGCATCAATTCTATTGAAAAAGTTCCAACTGTCATTTTTGGAGGTTTTGAATTTCCTCTCCCTACTGTCAAGAAAAAGTATGATATTCTTATTGTTGGGGATTTTCATATCCCCGTTGAGGTAACTTAGTGTTATTCGAAATTTCTCCGGTTCCGTGTTATTCGGAATGAGTTTGTTAACAAGACTTGATCAACCTTGTTAGTGGATTCATTGTGATGATCACGAGATGGATGAAACTAGAAGGCACAACCTTTTGTACCCTCTTTTTTACTTTCTGTTATTTAGAATAAATAAAGCAAAAATAGTATTATCCGTCTGTTTTCTGAATTATCCGTGCATTAAAAAATAGTCTGAAAATAAAAGTGCTCCAAATGCCCTGCAAATTTAGTATGATTTTTTCTGGAATATTTGAGGATTTTAGGCACTGAAAACACTACAGGAGGGGCAAGCACCAGGCCACGAGAGAGGAGGGCGTGCCCCCCTGTAGGGCGCCCCCCTGTCTCGTGGGTCCCTGGTGGCTCCCCTCCACTTATGCCAGCACCCACACACTTCATCTTCTACCCAAAAAATCCCCATCTAGCTCAAGCACGAGTTCTAGCTCGTTTTTCTGCGATTTTCGATCTCTTAGCTCAAAGCTCCATTCGCAAAACTGCTTTGGGAGATTGTTGCTTGGTATGTGACTCCTCCATTGGTCCAATTAGTTTTTGTTCTAGTGCTTTATTCATTGCAAATTTTTGCTGCATAGGTGACCATGTTCTTGAGCTTGCATGTTAAATTTCTGAGGTCCCAAGCAATTCCAATGCATGATGTAGGCTCTAGGCACTTGTAGGAGTAGTTGCTATCAATCTTGTTTAGTTTTATTCACTTTTATTTTGAAGTTACTAAAATTTCAGAAATTTTCAGAAAAAGAAATATGCTTAGAAGAATGTACCAAGGTGGTTCCTCGGCAAAGAAAGGGCCAAGGATTGCTATACGTGAACAAGATGTTAATTTGCCAAGGGATGCAAATGTACGGGCTTGTGAGTAGTCATCCGATAATTTTATGGTTAAAGCAGGCTTCAAGGAGGAATTTGACGCGTATGTGCGTAATGCCGAGCTGGAGGACTTCTTACAAGATAAGTGTCCTCAGTATTATCAATTGACTGATTCCTTTGTGCGGAGGTTCGAATATATTTCTGCGCGTAATTCTCCTAGTGTTATGTTTGATATTTATGATACATCTTATACCATGGATTTAGAGGATTTCACAACTGCTTGCAAACTACCGCAGTGGGGTAATATTAATGATCCTCCCAAATCTGAAGTTAGAGATTTTCTTGCTAGTATTACTGTGGGAGAATCTACGGACGTAGCACAAGCTACCATAGGGAGCATTCATTTTCCTGCTATACATTACTTTGCTCTCTTTATTAGTAGATGCATTAACGGTAAGGAAGAAGTATGTCACATGTGTGCCCCTGATCTTTGTGTCCTCAAGAGTGCTGTGTCAGGTTATAAAGGTTATAACTTGGGGGCAATAGTTGCATGTAGGTTGCAGAATAATAGTAGAAGGGGTGGTTTCTTTGGAGGAATTTATGCAACCCGTGTGGCTAATTTTCTTAATATAGCTCCACGAGAGGGGGACATGATTGTACCTCCTATTTATTTGGATAAAGAAGCTATGTTTGATCATCATTTTCTTGAGAGGAATGAACAATTCCTCCATTATCGACTAAAATATAACAGACGCAACGTCGTCCCTGTTACTCTTTCTGCTCCCTACCTTTTTGATTATCAGGCAAAAGGAAGATATGTTGTCACCAGGGAAGAAGCAACTGAATATGAGAGGGGAATGTAGGCAGCTCGCCAACACGCTGCTGCTCAGGAGGCAGTCGCCTCTGCATCTCAGTACTACCCCAGTTTCACTTATGGATATCAGCCAGGCGGTCATTGGTATTAAACCAACTTAGGCCAAAAGCTTAAGCTTGGGGGAGTACGTATCTCTCACCGACTTTACATTCATGTTCACACACTAGTCGTCGGTGCTCATACTCTTTCATTGTATTATCCATGCTAGTTTAAATTTCTTTTTCTAGTTTTCTTCTTGTGTGTTTGATAAACTTTAAGAAAAAACAAAAAAAATTAGTTAGTTTAATTTCCATGCTTGTAGTAGAAATTAAAATGAAAACCCAAAAAGATTTTTAGTTCCTCTTTTTACTTGTTGGAAGCTTTCCCGTGTAAATAGTTTTCTTTTCTTTTCTTTCTTTTGGGGGTCGAGAAGACCATATTGAAAATGCTTAGTGGCTCTTATATGCATGATTTTTTATTTAATTTAGAGCCCATATTACTTGTCTTCTCTCTTGAGTTGAATGCTTGCAGATTCCAGCTTAGTCCAATGCACGTACACTCTTATTATTATACACATCGTTCGGTCGTGCAAGTGAAAGGCAATAATGACGATATATGATGGACTTATTGGGATGAGAAAAGCTGGTATGAACTCGACCTTTCTTGTTTTTGTAAATATGATGATTCATCGTTCCTGAGTCAACTATTATGAAGTAAACATATTTGCAATGACATTTAGAGATTATAATTGCTTGTGCCATGCTTGATTAGCTATGAGTTATAATGGTTTACCTTGCATGCCAACATGCTATTAGAATGATTATGATGTGGTATAATGGGATGGTATCCTTCTTTGGATTAATTGAGTGACTCGACTTGGCACATGTTCACGCATGTAGTTGAATCAAATCAACATAGCCTTCACGATATTTATGTTCATGGTGGATTATATCCTACTCATGTTTGTACTCGGTGTAAATTAATTTTAATGCATGTTTATGACTGTTGTCTCTCTCTCAGTTGGTCGCTTGCCAGTCTTTTGCTAGCCTTCACCTGTACTAAGCGGGAATACTGTTTGTGCATCCAAACTCCTTAAACCCCAAAGTTCTTCCATATGAGTCCACTATACCTACCTATATGCGGTATTTACCTGCCGTTCCAAGTAAATTTGTATGTGCGAAACTCCAAACCTTCAAATGAAATTCTATTTTGTATGCTCGAGCAACTCATGTTTCAACTAGGGCTGCCTATATCTTCCATGCTAGGTGGGTTATTCTCATGAGGAGTGGACTCTGTTCCTCATTCACGAGAAAGGGCCGGTAACCGGGATGCCCAGTCCCATGATCCAAAAAGATCAAAGCAAATCAAAATAATTAAACAAAACTCCCCCAGGGCTGTTGTATGTTGGAGGCACTCGTTGTTTCGAGCAAGCCATGGATTGATGCTTGTTGGTGGTTGGGGGAGTATAAACCTTTACCATTCTATTTCGGAACTGCCTATAATGCATGTAGTATGGAAGATACAACCATCTCATAGTTGTTGCGTTGACAGCGAAAGTATGCCGCTCAAAATGTTATTCAATATCTATTTTAAAATCGAGCTTTGGCACCTCTACAAATCCCTGCTTCCCTCTACGAAGGGCCTATCTATTTACTTTTATGTTGAGTCATCATCTTTCTTATTAAAAGCACCCGCTGGAGAGCACACTGTCATTTGCATTCATTACTATTGGTTTATATTGGGTATGACTTGACTAGATCTCTTTTACCATGAATTACAATGTTTAGTCAGTCCTTGATCTTTAAAGGTGCTCTGCATTTATGTTTTGCGGTCTCAGAAAGGGCTAGCTAGATACCATTTTGTTATATCATGTTATGATTATTCTGAGAAAGTGTTGTCATCCAAGTTTTATTATTATGGCTCGCTAGCTGATTATGCTATTGATATGAGTAATTGTGAGACCTATGTGTTATTGTGAGTATGGTTAGTTCGTAATATTTGTTGAAACTTGAATGCTGGCTTTTCATGTTTACAACAACAAGAGCAACAGAGTTTGTAAAAGTTTTTCTTTATCACTTTCAGTTTATCAACTGAATTGCTTGAGGACAAGCAAAGGTTTAAGCTTGGGGGAGTTGATACATCTCCAATGTATCTACTTTTCCAAACACTT
Organism: Triticum aestivum; assembly: GCF_018294505.1. Lineage (NCBI taxonomy): Eukaryota > Viridiplantae > Streptophyta > Magnoliopsida > Poales > Poaceae > Triticum > Triticum aestivum. Next base: position 244,285,106 of record NC_057810.1, read on the forward strand.
TTGCCCTTGTTTTGGACTCTAACTTGCATGATTTGAATGAAACTAACCCGGACTGATGCTGTTTTCAGCAGAACTGCCATGATGTTGTTTTATGTGTAGAAAAGAAAAGTTCTCAGAATGTCCTGGAAATCCACGGAGGCACTTTTTGGAATTAATAAGAACTTTTGGCGAAAGAATTAGTGCCAGGGGGCCCACGGCCTGTCCACGAGATAGGGGGAGCCCCCCTAGGGCGCGGCCCCCTATCTCGTAGGCCCCCTAGACCTCCTCCGACCTCAACTCCAACTCCATATATTCCGTCTCGGGGAGAAAAAAAATCAAAGAGAAAGTTTCATCGCGTTTCACGACACGGAGCCACCGCCAAGCCCTAATCTCTCTCGGGAGGGCTGATCTGGAGTCCGTAAGGGGCTCCGGGGAGGGGGATTCGTTGCCGTCGTCATCATCAACCATCCTCCATCACCAATTTCATGATGCTCACCGCCGTGCGTGAGTAATTCCATCGTAGGCTTGCTGGACGGTGATGGGTTGGATGAGATTTACCATGTAATCAAGTTAGTTTTGTTAGGGTTTGATCCCTAGTATCCACTATGTTTTAAGATTGATGTTGCTATGACTTTGCTATGCTTAATGCTTGTCACTAGGGTCCGAGTGCCATGATTTCAGATCTGAACCTATTTTGTTTTCATGAATATATGTGTGTTCTTGATCCTATCTTGCAAGTCTATAGTCACCTATTATGTGTTATGATCCGACAACCCCGAAGTGACAATAATCGGGATACTTCTCGGTGATGACCATAGTTTGAGGAGTTCGTGTATTCACTATGTGCTAATGCTTTGTTCCGGTTCTCTATTGAAAGGAGGCCTTAATATCCCTTAGTTTCTGCAAGGACCCCGCTTCAACGGGAGGGTAGGACAAAAGATGTCATGCAAGTTCTTTTCCATAAGCACGTATGACTATTTACGGAATACATGCCTACATTACATTGATGAATTGGAGCTAGTTCTATATCACCCTATGTTATAACTATTGCATGAGGAGTCGCATCCGGCATAATTATCCATCACTGATCCATTGCCTACGAGCTTTTCATATATTGTTCTTCGCTTATTTACTTTTCCGTTGCTACTGTTACAACTACTACAAAAACCCAAAAACATTTATCTTTACTGTTGCTACCGTTACCTTTATTATCATACTACTTTGCTACTAAACACTTTGCTGCAGATACTAAGTTATCCAGGTGTGGTTGAATTGACAACTCAACTGCTAATACTCAAGAATATTCTTTGGCTCCCTTGTGTCGAATCAATAAATTTGGGTTGAATACTCTACCCTCGAAAGCTGTTGCGATCCCCTATACTTGTGGGTTATCATTCTTGCGCTCCACGATGCCATTCTTCTGAGGAGTATAGGGAGTAGACATTTCGTGAGTAATACCAAGCATATCGAGATATTCATCAAGGCCAGTGTTCTTGAACTCGGTTCCATTATCACTCCTGATATGCTTGATCTTCACACCGAAGTTAGTGGAAGCCCTTGAGGAAAATCGTCTGAAGACTTCCTGCACTTCATTTTTGTAAGTGATGATATGCACCCAGGTGCAACGAGAATAGTCATCAACTATGACAAAGCCATATAATGATGTAGAACTAGTGAACGTGGCATAATGAGTAGGGCCAAATAGATCCATATGAAGTAATTCAAAGGGACGAGAAGTGGTCATGATAGTCTTCGTGGGATGCTTGGCTCTAGTGATCTTTCCAGCCTCACAAGCCTCACAAAGATGATCTTTGAGGAATTTGACACCCTCGATGCCAATGACGTGCTTCTTCGTCGCGAGTGTATGCAAGTTCCTCATCCCAACATGACCAAATCGTCGATGCCATAACCAGCATTCTGAAGCTTTTATGAGTAGCCATGTGGCAGGCTGTGGTCCTGCAGAGAAATCATCAATATACAAGTCTCCTTTCCTAAGGCCTTCAAAGACTTTGGAGTTGTCAGATTCCATTAGCACAAGGCAATGAAATTTGCCGAAGACAACAACCATATCAAGATCAGAAAGCATTGAGACTGACATAAGATTGAATCCTAAGGACTCAACAAGCATGACTTTGTCCATGTGTTTATCCTTTGAGATTGCAACCTTACCTAGACCCAATACCTTGCTTTTGCCTTTGTCAGCGCAGGTGATATGCTTCAGATGAGTGATATGTCTCCAACGTATCTATAATTTATGAAGCATTCATGCTATTTTATTATCTGTTTTGAATGATTACGGGCTTTATTATACACTTTTATATTACTTTTGGGACTAACCTATTAACCGGAGGCCCAACCCATATTGCTGTTTTATTGCCTGTTTCAGTATTTCAAAGAAAAGGAATATCAACTAGAGTCCAAACGGAATGAAACCTTCGGCAGCGTGATTTTTTGGAAGAATATGATCCTGGAGACTTGGAGTTCACGTCAGAAGATCCTCGAGGAGGCCAGGAGATAGGGGGCGCCCCCCTACTGGGCGCGCCCCCTGTCTCGTCGGCCCCTCGAGCACCCCCGACCGACTTCTTTCACCTATATAGTCCCACGTACCCTAAAAACATCCACAGAGAAGATAGATCGGGAGTTCCGCCGCCGCAAGCCTGTGTAGCCACCAAAAACCTCTCGGGAGCCCGTTCCGGCACCCTTCCGGAGGGGGAACCCATCACCGGTGGCCATCTTCATCATCCCGGCGCTCTCCATGACGAGGAGGGAGTAGTTCACCCTCGCGGCTGAGGGTATGTAACAGTAGCTATGTGTTTGATCTCTCTCTATCGTGTTCTCTCTATGGCACGATCTTGATGTATCGCGAGCTTTGCTATTATAGTTGGATCTTATGATGTTTCTCCCCCCTCTACTCTCTTGTGATGAATTAAGTTTCCCTCTTGAAGTTATCTTATCGGATTGAGTCTTTATTTGAGAACACTTGATGTATGTATTGCCGTGTTTATCTGTGGTGACAATGGGATATCACGTGCCACTTGATGTATGTTTTGGTGACCAACTTGCGGGTTCCGCCCATGAACCTATGCATAGGGGTTGGCACACGTTTTCTTGACTCTCCGGTAGAAACTTTGGGGCACTCTTTGAAGTACTTTGTGTTGGTTGGATGAATCTGAGATTGTGTGATGCATATCGTATAATCATGCCCATAGATACTTGAGGTGACAATGGAGTATCTAGGTGACATTAGGGTTTTGGTTGATTTGTGTCTTAAGGTGTTATTCTAGTATGAACTCTATGATGGATTGAGCGGAAAGAATAGCTTTATGTTATTTTACTACGAACTCTTGAATAGATAGAACAGAAAGGATAACTTTGAGGTGGTTTCGTACCCTACCATAATCTCTTCGTTTGTTCTCCGCTATTAGTGTCTTTGGAGTGACTCTTTGTTGCATGTTGAGGGATTGTTATATGATCTATCTATGTTATTATTGTTGAGAGAACTTGCTCTAGTGAAAGTATGAACCCTAGGCCTTGTTTCCTAGCATTGCAATACCGTTTATGCTCATTTTTATCATTAGTTACCTTGCTGTTTTTATAATTTCAGATTACAAATACCTATATCTACCATCCATATTGCACTTGTATCACCATCTCTTCACCGAACTAGTGCACCTATACAGTTTACCATTGTATTGGGTGTGTTGGGGACACAAGAGACTTTTTGTTATTTGGTTGCAGGGTTGTTTGAGAGAGACCATGTTCATCCTACGCCACCCACTGATTGATAAGCCTTAGGTCATCCACTTGAGGGAAATTTGCTACTGTCCTACAAACCTGTGCACTTGCAGGCCCAACAACGTCTACAAGAAGAAGGTTGTATAGTAGACATCAATGAGATGGTGACCAATCAGTGTCCATCAGCAAGCTTCTGTCACCAGTCATGTGATTTGTACATCCACTGTCGAGGACCCACTCAATAGCTTTGGGTTGCTCATCCTGCAGATGAGTTAGTGCAACTTACGAACCCATATACTTCATCAGTGAAGAATATGATATCGATTTCATCAACGATAACAAATATAGCAATATGAGGATGTGAGAAATGAATGATTCATTTCTTCATGTTTAGCTTGCGTCCTTTCAAGCACATTCAGGTCTCCAGCAAATTTTTCAGACAATCAAGTTCGTCTGGATACCTGACCCTGCATAAGAGGTTAGTTCTTTTTCTTCACCACCCACATCTGGAGGGGTGGCAAAGAGTTCATCATTCTGCAAGCTCCATAAGAAAATGATGAGATAGAAGCCAGTGCACTTCGTTTCACAGAAGAGTGGTTAGGATAAGCATATGAATAAGCAGAGAAATTCTCCGAGGACTTATGAACATAATGGTTTGAAGAATAATGCACATATTCATGGCCCTTAGACTTTCCCTGTGAAACAGAAGTGTTAGCACGATGATGTTCATATGAGGATTTTGATCCATGTGAGGAATTTGATCCTAGTGAAGAATTTGATCCATATGAGGACTTGGATCCATATGAAGAATTTGGTCCGTATGAAGAATTTGATCTGGGGTTCCTATTCTTCATGGGTGGTGTCATGATGACATTCACCTAAAGATTTTCAAGGCAACTTTTAGGAACCCAGATTTTCTTCATAGGGGGACCGTTCCTACAGTTAGTTCCAACATATCGAGCAAATACTTCACCGTTCTGATTCTTGAACAGTTTATAATTGGAGTCAAATGACTCATCAGAGGAATATGAAGAATCAGAGGTAAATCCAGATAAATTGCATGGATCTACAGGAGGTCCTTTCGCAGCAACCCATGAGGTTTTGGGGTACTGCTCAGGTTTCCAGTAGGTTCCATCAGCATTGAGTTTCCTCTCAAAGGCAATACCCTCTTTTCTAGGGTTCCTGTTCAAGATCTGCTTTTCGAGCACATCACAAAGAGTCTGATGCCCTTTGAGGCTTTTGTAAATGCCTGTCACATACAATTCCTTCAGCCCTGCATTATCTTCAGTGATACACGTGGTATCCTCAGATGAGGAATTTGTGACCACAGAGATAGTTGAAGTATTTGCAGCAATAGAAGCATTTGAACATTCAGGTGATGAATTAGCGGATTCACGCACAATGCATTTAAGACATGGTGGAATAAATTCTTCCTGAGCGGAACTTCATAACTCGCTTTTAACGTCTCAAGATCTTGCTTTCTCTGAAGCAATTCATTAGAAAGCGTCTCATGATCAGTTAAGAGAGTGTTATGATGATTTTTAAGGTTGTCAAATCGAGTTTGAAGTCTCTGAAGATTATCTGTCAGAGTCTTAGTTCGATCCAATTCCTCACCCAACAGGTCATCGCTTCTGTCTAGTTGATTTTGAATCTTTTCTAAAGCCTTTTATTGTTTAACACCAATTTTAGCAAGTTTTGAATAGCTATGCTTAAGATTGTCATCAGATTCATCCTCACTAGAGTCAGAGGGGGAATGCTTGAGTACCTTGGCACCTTTTTCCATGAAGCAATAGGTGGGAGCATAGTCATCGTTGGCCTTGTCAGCAGAATCAGGGAAGTCATTTTCTTCATTGTTGAAGATGGACTTGCTGACATACGCAGTAGCGAGGGCTAGGCTAGCCGCACCAGAGTCAGATTCCTCCTCTTCCACATTATCCTTAGATTCTGCTTCAGAGTCCATTTCCTTGCTAACGAATGCCCGGGCCTTCTTGGAGCTGCTCTTCTTGTGAGATGAAGACTTTGAGAATTTTGAAGATGAAGACTTTGAGGATTTCTTCTTCTTCTTTGAATCATCAGAATCATCATCTTTGTACTTCTTCTTCTTTGATTCCTTTTCCCACAGAGGACAATCACATATGTAGTGACAAGGTTTCTTGCATTTGTGGCAAGTTCTCTTCTTGTAGTCATGGGACGAGGAATCATCATTTCTTGAAGGCTTTCCAAAACAGCCACGGCGAGAGAACTTCTGGAATTTCCTCACGAGCATTGCTAGCTCCTGGCTCAATTCTTCAGGATCACCAAGGCTGCTACCAGAATCCTCAGCTTCGGACTCAGATACTTCCCTGGCCTTCAGTGCACGTGATCTTCCGTAGCTCGATCCATAGAGATCTCTCTTTTTAGCAAGCTGGAACTCATGAGTGTTTAGCCTCTCGAGGATATCAGCGGGATCAAGTGACTTGTAATCAGCTCGTTCTTGAATCATCAGTGCGAGGGTATCAAATGAGGTGTCAAGTGATCTCAGCAATTTATTCACCACCTCATGATCGGTGATATCAGTGGCACCAAGTGCTTGAAGCTCATTTGAGATGCCAGTGAGGCGATCGAAGGTTTGCTGAACATTTTCATTGTCGAGTCGTTTGAAGCAGTTGAAGAGATTGCGAAGAACATCAAATCGGGAGTCACGTTGAGTTGAGACTCCTTCGTTGACCTTCGACAGCCTGTCCCAAATCAGCTTAGCACTTTCTAATGCACTCACTCTGCCATACTGACCTTTGCTCAGATGGCCACATATAATATTCTTCGCTTGAGAATCGAGTTGCTTGAATCTCTTCACATCGGTAGCATTCAGAGATGGAGTGACTGAGGTAACGCCATTTTCCACGACGTACCAGAGATCGTTATCAATTGCCTCAAGATGCATACGCATCTTGTTCTTCCAGTAGGGGTAGTCCGTCCGTCAAAGGTAGGACACCCAGCCGAGACCTTGATCATACCTGAAGTCGACATAACTAAAACTCCAGGCGGTTAAACTAAAATTACACAGAACAAGGGAGTACCTTGCTCTGATATCAATTAAAAGTGCGTTACATCGACTAGAGGGGGGGTGAATAGGCGATTTTTATGAATTCTTCACCGAGGAATTTCAAGGTGGGGAAATTCCTAAGTGAAGAACTACTTGCAACGGAATAAGTACTCAGATATAAGCAAAACAGAGTAACAGCATAGTCATCATGATGAAATGAAAGACAAACATAGAGTACAGAAAGCGTAAACACATGATAAGCAGGATGAAGACAAACAGACTGAAGAATTAGGATTGAGGAAATAGAGAATGTCTTCAGTCAATGTCTTCAAGCAGTAGTGATCAAGTTCATCAACACATAATGAGGAAATGGAAGGGTTGAGGAAATAGAACTAGTTGGCTTGGTGAAGACAATGATTTGGTAGACCAGTTCCAACTGCTGTGACAGTTGTACGTCTGGTTGGAGCGGCTGAGTATTTAAACTCGAGGACACACAGTCCCAGACACACAGTCCTCACCGTATTCTCCTTGAGCTAAGATCACACATACCTCGCCCAACAGTAGTGGTAAGTCTTCACAGGTGACTTCCAAATCTTCACAGACTTGGTCACTCGGCAATCCACAATTCCTCTTGGATGCTGAGACCATGACGCCTAACCATCTGGAGGATACACAGTCCTCAAAGGTAACAAGCGTCGGTTCCACACAGGAACAATCTCTTCAGTGATGCTCAATCACTTTGGGGTTTGTAGGTTTGGGTTTGGGATTTGAGTTTTCCTCACTCGATGATTTTCGCTCAGAGTCCTCGGAGGATGGGATGCTCTCAAATGACAAGTGTCAGTTTCTCTCGGAGCAGCCAACTAGCTAGTGGTTGTAGGGGCGGCTATTTATAGCCTAGGGAGCAGCCCAACATGATAAGCCATAAATGCCCTTGGCAGATATGACCGTTAGGTGGTAGGATATTTTGGAACAAATGGTGCGCGGCTCAGCAACGGTGGATATTTTGAGGTTCAAATTCCTCAGGGCTATCATGTTCTTCACTATGTAGGCAATCCGCACTGGCGAATTCCTAACTCCTCAGTCAGAACAAATTCCTCAGAGACCAGAAGATCTTTGTCTCTGTCCCTGAAGAAATTGACTGAACTGATATGACATTTCCAATGGCTTCACTTGAAGGATTGGGTAGGTGTAGGATTTTGAGATGAGCATCACTTGGAAATCTGTTTCCTTAGTATTACCTCGACCCCCTTTAATAGTACGGTGTTTCCTATGACTCAAGAAAGAGAAAATGATACTACAAAAACAAAAGTATTCACGCTTCAGATTCCTCGCATGAATATTGAGTCTTCATGGTCACACCAATTTCTTCACTTTTCAAAGTCTTCAGGAGAACCAAAGTCTTCAGCCGAAGACATTCATTTTTAAGGGTCGACTTTCACTATAAATATCAAACTCCTCATTGACTTATAGAGCCTGTGTACACTCACAAACATATTAGTACCTTAACCTATAAGTCTTCAATACACCAAAATCACTAAGGGGCACTAGATGCACTTACAAAATCGATGAGCCGGATGGGACAACAAGGGACGGTAGGTCTTATAGTGGAGTTGCTTACGAGGTGCACATCAAAAACCGTTGGTGCTAGTGTGAGAGGCCACACAAGTATCATTGGCCTTACTTGCATTTGATGACCGCAACACGGGCGAGAAACTTGCCCGTATCCGATGGCACAACGGTGCGGTTGCACGAGTTCACATTGGAACGAACAAGGTTGACGTAGGCGCCTCGGTTTAATCCTTTCCTTGATGCCTCATAGTGGCCTGAGTATCACGGCCCAGACATTGTGCCAGATGCCGCACTCATGGTGCCCATGAGGGGAAGAAGAAGAAATAAGAGGTTCAGGAGTGACATGGATGATCTAGCTGGATACACCAGAATGAAGCAATTTGGTAGTGGTCATTTCATGGAGGCATCAGACACCAACAATTGTGGAGAATGCAACGAAACAGGACACAACGTTAGGAGATGCACGAAGAAACCTAGAACCAACACGGGCACTAGTCAAACACGTGTAGGGAGGACTAGCCTTGGAGTGGGCCGTGGCCGTGGAGGAAGGACTAGCCTTGGAGGGGGCCGTGGCCATGGAGGAAGGACTAGTCTTGGAGGGGGTCGTGGCCGTGGAGGAAGGACTAGCCTTGGAGGGGGCCATGGCCGTGGATCCGATGGTTCTAGGACGCGTCGGGTTGATAGGGGAAGGCCTATCGACGTGTTGCTCAATCCGAATGGTTGAAATAATGTGAATGGTATTACTTTTAATATGTTCATGTGTTGATATATTTGCCTCTTTACATGTCAATGTGTTCATTTTTTGACTTAACATCTTTAATTGTTGTAGGCATGGCTTCATCCGGTTCCATGACGAGTCCACCATGTGCTAACCAAGAAGACATGCCGCACAAGTGGGAGAACGCATCTTTGGACAAGGTGAAGGAGAAAGATGTGAAGATTCCACCATGTTGATGTGGAGATGTTTGCAAGGTGAAGGTGTCCACGGACCGAAAGAAGTCATGGACGGAAGGAAGGAGATATTTTGTATGCCCCAACTATGCTTATGATCATGCGCTTCCAACTCACGCCTATGACCAACCACCGGTATGCTAGAGAAGTAACATGTTACTCTACAATGTGTGTCAACACTAACATCCATTTTGTATGCAGTCACCGTGTCACAGCCCTAGAGCTTGCTTGTAACTAGTGGCATTGCATCCATGCATCATGTCTAAATTTCTTTAAATTTGAATTGGGGAATTGGAGAGCCTCAGAAATCATTTTAAAAAAAGAAGATGATCAACATTAAAAAATTGCTTCAAATGTTTCCAAGGAAATGTTCCTTTTCAGCTTTGAAAAATATTGGCAAGAATAAAATGCAAACCAATATTTTTGGAGTGACTGAAACATTTATTTTGGGCCTTTGAATTAATTCAATAACTATTATTTGATATATAAATAATATATGTCCAATAATACTGAAACATTTTATGTGGTTTGGTATATTTTAGTCCTAGCCACATAACTATTTTTAGGATTTTATAAAATGGTTTAGTATTTTACTAAACTAAAACAACACAGAACAATATTAAAAAAACAACAGAAATAGGAAAAGCAGAGAGGAGAGAAATCTTACCTGGCGCTCACCTGGTAGCCCAGCCGGCCCAGCTCCTGTGCGGCCCAGCCCATCTGGGCCTCCCCTGTCGTCTTCCTCCCTGCCAGGAGGACGGGCACGCGCCCGGCGCGCGCGGCCACGCGCCCCGGCCACCTCCTGCTTCCCACCGCTGCCCCGACGCGCCTGCGAGTGCCACGCACTCCCCCTCGCCCCCTGCACCTCTCCTCTCTCCCCCTGGACCCCATCCCCTCCTCTGCTCCCCTCTCGCGCACACCACCAAGCGGAGCTCGCCGTCATCATCGCCGTACCCGTGGCCACCGGCCACCCCTAGCCTCGCCGATGCGCTCAAAGGCTCCGCCTCGACCCCCTCCTCCTCCTCACCGAGCCACGCCCCTCCAGAAGCCCCGAACATCCTCTCCGGGCTCGTCTCCTACCTCGGACCCGCCGGTCGCCGTCGCCCAAATTCGTGGAACCCCGGCCGTTCCCGAGCAAGCCGAGCCCCTCTTCGTGATTGCTGTGAGCTCCTCCACCCTTTCCCCCTCTTCCCCGCTTCATTTGATCGCCGTAGCCGTCGCCCCCTTTATGGCCGAAACGCGCCGCCGCCTGAGCTCAACGTCGGCGTAGCTCCGGTGACCATTTGGTCACCCTGGCGTGCCTAACTCGCTCCCGCATCGCGTAGCGCTCCGCTAGCCTCTCACCGCGCTCGTTTGCACACCGTAGCACTAACTCGCACCCAACCCCGAGCTTCGGCCGCGCCTAAGTGTCGCCGCCGTCCACCCCGGCCTCCCCGTGCCCAGCTGCGTGCGCCCCTAGATGCGTGGAGCACGGGCTCCTCTTGGTGCCCTCAGCGCGACCAGCCGCGGGCTGTAGCGCCGTCCCGAGCAACTCCGGCGAGGTCTCGCCGTCGCCGTGGTCGCCGCGTCACTTGCTGACGTGGCATTTGCATTAGCGGCTAATCCCCCCCCAATTAGCACACTAACAGACACTGACAGCGGGCCCCGTAGCGGGTCAAAGCCCGAGTCAACGCGGGTTAGTGTATGTCTCACTGACCAATGGACCCCACGGGTCAGGTTTGACCTGGGGCGCCCAGTTGACTCTGCTGACTTCACAGTGAGGTGGTGCTGACGCCATAAATCATTTTCTGGATTTATTATTATTCAGGAAATTTCAGAAAATGCCCTAAACTTCAATAAATCATAGAAATTCAACCGTAACTCCAATGGAAATAAGTTATATATGAAAAATTATCAGAAAAATTCAAGGAATCCATCTGTACCATTTTCATGCATGTTTGAACAATGTTTGTCCTCTGTTTTGGACAAAACAAATAAAGGGCATTTAAATAACCATATATGGAGTTGGAATTTGAATCATGTATTGAAACCAACTTCATTTAAATCATAGCTAGGTGCATTAGCCCAAAACACATTCATATTGCCATGTCATAGCATGCATCATATTGTGCATTGCATTGATCGTGTTTCTTCTGTGTTTGCCGGTGTTGTTCCCCCTCGATAGACGTTGTACCGACGATGTGATCGTTGACACTGATGAAGACTCAATGCTATCTTCAGAAGTGCCAGGCAAGCAAAACCCCCTTGTTCATTCCGATATAATCCCACTCTCTCGCTCCTGCTCTCTTTTACTGCATTAGGACAACAACGATTCATCTGTTACTTGCTGCGGTAGCTGAACCCCTTTATCCTTTGCATGACCTGTCATTGCCACAGTAAATAGATGAAACCCACTAGCATGAGTAGGAGTTGTTTGAGCCCTGTTGTGCCTACTCATTCTTGCTTGTTTGTCATGCCTGCTACTGCTTAGAGTTGAGTCAGGTCTGATTCATCGGGGATGAATCAGAGGTGTGTGAACATGTCCTACTGTGTGTGAGCTAAGTGTGTGAACACGATTTGGTAAAGGTAGCGGTGAGAGGCCATGTAGGAGTACATGGTGGGTTGTCTCATTGCAGCCGTCCTCAGGAACTGAGTTCTGTGTTTGTGATCCATGATTCAGTTACTACCACGCATTGGGCCCGAAACCAATGGACCCTCTCGGCTTCTTGATCACCCTTGTCCTCTGTCCAGGAGTTGCAAGTAGTTTCTGGTGTTTGTAGTATGCTGGAGGCCGTGGGCAGCGCTGACCGGAGGGGTGGGCTGTGATGCGGTAGGCACGTGGCCGGGTATACCGGGCGCCCGTTTGGTGTCACGGAACCCTGTTCACATCGTTTGGGGCTGTGAGCGAAACTCCGGCCGGATCTCCTCATGGATGGAACCCGAATAGGCGATAAACCTGGACTAGAGACTTGAGTGTTTAGGCAGGCCGTGGCCGACACCCACGTTGGGCTTCCGCTTGAAGGTTGCCGAGTACATGTCGTGTAAACGGCGGTAAGTGGTGAGAGCATGTGTGAAGAAGTACACCCCTGCAGGGTTAACCTAATCTATTCGAATAGCCGCGTCCGCGGTAAAGGACTTCTGGGTTGCTTATATCAGTTCATAGACAAGTGAAAGTGGATACTCTAAAATACGCAAGATAAGCGTGAGTGCTATGGATGGCGTTCTCGTAGGGAGACGAGAGCGGGTCCATAGTGGTGTATTGATATGGTGAATATGTGGACTCGTGTGCGCCACCTCAAAAGAGTTACTTGCAGTCGTAGTTTAGGTTAGCCACCGAGTCAAAGCTGGCTTGCTGCAGTTAAACTCCACCATCCCCTTTGTTGATAATGATGCATATGTAGTTAGTTCTGATGTAAGTCTTGCTGGGTACATTTGTACTCACGTTTGCCTATTTTATGTTTTTGCAGAGAGACTTCAGTCTCGCTAGTAGTTCCGCGTGGTCTTCGACGTTTAGCTTGTTACCTCAGCTACGATCTTGTGCCCTCGGCAGGATCTGGTAGATAGTCAGGCTTCTCAGCCATTTTCATTTCTAGATGTCTGTACTCAGACATGTTAAGCTTCCGCATGTGCTTTGACTTGTATGCTCTGATTGTTGGGTCATGAGACCCATGTTTGTAATATCTCGCTCCCCGGAGCCTATTGATTAAAATACTTGAGTCATAGAGTCATGTTGTGATGCCATGTTGTATTTGCACATATCGAGCATATTGTGTGTATGATATTGAAATGCTTGGTATGTGTGGGATCTGACTATCTAGTTGTTTATCTTTAGTAGCCTCTCTTACCGGGAAATGTCTCCTAGTGCTTCCACTGAGCCATGGTAGCTTGCTACTGCTCCGGAACACTTAGGCTGGCCGGCATGTGTCCTTCTTCGTTCCTGTGTCTGTCCCTTCGGGGAAATGTCACGCGATGAATACCGGAGTCCTGTTAGCCCGCTACAGCCCGGTTCACCGGAGTCCTGCTAGCCCAGTGCTACAGCCTGGATTCACTCGCTGATGACCGACACGTTCGATGCTGGGTCATGGATGCCTGTCCCTGTAAGTTTGTGCCACTTTGGGTTTACGACTAGCCATGTCAGCCCGGACTCCTTATCATATGGATGCTAGCGACACTATCATATACGTGTGCCAATAGGCGCAAACGGTCCCGGGAAAAGGTAGGGCGACACCCGTGGGAATACCGTGCGTGAGGCCGCAAAGTGATATGAGGTGTTACATGCTAGATCGATGTGGCATTGAGTCGGGGTCCTGACAGCGTTGGTATCAGAGCTTGACTGCCTGTAGGATTACCAAGCCAAACTGGTCGAAGTCGAGTCTAGAAATGCTTTAGTTATGTAAGGGAATTGATTGTGGGATGGAACGTAAGGCTCTTTTTACTCCTTATACCTCATGCCCTTCTGATCTGAGTCATCTTATCGTTTCTACGGGGTTAAAGAACTAGGCTATCTCTTCTTTCTATCAGGATCACGTGTTACTAATCCGTAGACTTATAGAATTGTTGGATTTAAGCCTCTATTCAGTTTCTACTACTTCCGTACGTTAACTGCTGATCTCGAAACCTTGATATTGTGCTTCTGAGTGGTTATGCCACCATTTTTGTGAATATCTCAAATCTTTTCTGAGCATTTACAGTCGTTATGCTGTCCGAGTCATCCCAGGTTTCTAAATAGTCGGATGCATTTGCAAATCCCTTCCTCCTGTTTCCGATGTGCCTTTGGTCAGATTAATCACACAAATCAGTGAGTTGAGGTACTTTATTGCCTTGACATATATGTTGGAGCTAGTATTATGACCCTAGGTGTCTTAGGGGATCATCTAGTAATTTAGCCATGATTTGTGTCCCAGTGTGATGATTCTGGCCATCATTCTCGAAAGCATCCCGTGATGCCACCTAGTTAGTAGGCATTCTACTTCTGGGTTTTGAACCCAAGATTCACCCTACTTCATGTTGTTCGTATTTGCTAGTTCCTTTAAGGTATTAGTAACCTTTACGATAGTCCTCGAGGTCCGTGGTATTTCCTTCTTCCAAATACTATGAACCGCTTATGGCAGATGTTTATTGGATCAAAAGATCACAATTAGAGTACTCTTGAGGAGATCTCCATTCATAAATCGTGACTCTGCCAGTCCTACCTCTCTGCATGGGTTATCCGGAAGAAACATGTTAAACTTGGTTCGACATACTAATCTATGCATCCACAACTCAGAAAATTATATGTTCTTTGAGTTGTCCCTCTTAGTTGTCTTCTGACCCTCGTCTATCATTTGATAGTCAAGAGTATGCGTGCATTCGTTCATCGATGCCTATTATTCTTGTGTTCCGTCAAGCCATTCTATCCCAGAATGACTAGGAGAAATGAACTCCAGTACCTCATCCATGTCTAGGATTGGGTCAAAGTAGTCATACTCCGCAGATCAAATACTAATCCAGTTTTTGTTCTGTTCTACCCTGAAGTATTACCCTCTTTATGTCAAGAAAGTCATAGGAATTACACATCATCTTATGAATTCTTGGTGCAGTGATACTTCTCGCCATCATTATTCATTTCTCGGTCCCCGTGTTGTTGAACCGGAATGCCGACAAGTGAATCGTGATGTGTGAAATCAATACTGCTAGCAACTCCGTTGCTTGGTAGTTAAATGGACAATAACCTCATTCTTAGCGTGTTGATTATCGAATCGTCACCCTAAGGTTGATTGTGTTACCTAGTCCTTATTTCTGGTGCACCCTCTGATCAATGAGTTAGGATTGTGTCAATACCTTGCTCTGTTGATCATATCGTCTTGCCCTAAAAAGCAAGATTGTTCTCAAGCTTAGTAACATACCGGTGGTTCGTGATTTTCTGAATATCTTCTCGGAAGTATCACCAGGTCGTCACCTGACCGCTATGTTGAGTTCGTGAACAAGTTGGTTTATTCCTGTAAACCACCCCCTTCTCCAAAAATCTGTGTTGGATACCCCTGAGCTAGTTGGTTAAGCCAAACAACAACTTGGAGAGTTGGAAGATAAAAGATTGTCTGGCTTAGTCATTTTAAGGGATATTTTTTGTGTGTGTGTTGAAGAAAGATGATATCTTTATTGGTTGATCCTCGTGATCAATTGTTGGATCTATTATCTTACCCAAACCTTTGATTTGAGTATGGGCTATCGTCAAATCAAATCAGAACCAACGATATTCGTAATGTTGTCTTACTCGTGGTTGTTCCTCGAGCATACACCATTATATCTTTCGGGTCTGACCAATGCTATCACCTTGTTCACATAATTGTGGAATTCCACTAATATGGAAACCTGGATGAGTTGTTGTTGAGCCCATTGACAACATCCTTATCTCCTCCATGATTTTGTTGAACGTTAAGCTAGTGTTGGAAACTTGTGTAAGCATTATCTTCATGACTCGTTCGTGAAGCATATGTTTGGACAAAAGAAGTGAGTCCCTCTAATTCATGTGCACTTGATGCAAGTTGCCGCCATGAATTTGAGAAGGCTTGTTTTACCTCCTTTGGAATCATCCCAAGTCAGTCATGCACGTGCAAAGAATGCTGTGGTATGTTAGACTGATCATCTTCATTCCATATGTATATCCTAGTACACCAAGCCACTGATTGAGTTGTTCAAAGATAAAGGAGTCTGTCCAAGGTGAACTCTTTGGACTTCCACGCGTGGAGACTTCGATGTCATTAATGATGGTTCCCCACCTGAACTCGGTAGTGTTTTATTGTAAGACTACCATGTGATAATGTTTGTCTGGGACAACGTGTTCACATGTGTGTAGCAGAACCAGCTCATGTTTTGGAGCTTGCTATCATAGTTCATTTCCCGAGAATCCCGCAACGTCATCTCGTCGATTTGTGTTGCAAACTTTCATTTCTCTTCCTAGACTCGATGAGTCTAGAATATTCTGACACCAACCGGATCTGAATCTCAGGCAGATATGATGGTTGGAATGTTTCCCAAGAACTACAATATTGGTCCCTCTATAACCGGTAAAGTGGATGTCGTGGCCAACACACCCATCCGGTAGACCTATTATTATAGTATCTTGTTTGAGGAAGTTGGCCACCTCCCCATAAGGACTTCGTAGGATTTACCCCCTAGCTATGCCTTATGATTTTAGTGTTTCCGAAGTACGACCTTTACCTGATGTTCTAGATACCAGACCATTTCAAGGAATGGGATACGTTAGTACATCAAGGAGAACATTAGAAGCGGAGTGCTAAATATCTCTCGGTCGATCATCCAGATTTTATTTCCTTGGCCCCGCCAAGGGTGAAATCTGAGAAAGTGTTATCTTCCTTTGCATCTGCATCATCCATCATCATTCATCATGGTAGCAAGTTGTGTTGCCAGGATCCTTGACACGGATGTTGGTAAAACCTTGATGATTGTGGAAATGCTCAAGTTCTTGAGAGCACGCACAAGTGCTAGGTGTTATCATCGGCACTAACTGGGATTGCTCTCAGTTTCCTCGGTTATGCTATAACCATTCCAACAATGGATTCACTCTCTATTGTTGGGTTCTTCCCCAGTTACCAGAATCATTCCCAGCATTTGCATTTTGTTCCCAGCTTGCACCGCCACTGTGCCATTCTACCATGGGTCTCTTCCATTTCCGGTGGTAAGCAAATTCATCCATTACGTTGTCTTCAACAAGGTAATCCACATCATCCAAGTCCGAGTATGCCATTCTACCGACCTCCTCCAAATGATCGATTGTGATTTGCCTTAAGCTGGTATAAAGAGTTTCAATGATCCTGAATCAAAGGTAATTCTTTTTGCCACTTAAGGGGATATATCTACGAATCACCCCCCCCCTCCAGGATGTCTCGCTGAGGTATCATGGCAACTCAACTCCTCGCTACGTTGACAACCGTTCACCACCTTCTTAGGTGTGCAATTATTGCCTACCTAGTGAACCTTCGTCATCTGTTCCACTCCATCCCTTTAGATGTGTGCTTCGTGTCTCAGCTTGAGAGATGATGCTATGTCTTACTCCGTGACTTGATCTTGAGTTGCTCGATCTTCAAGAAGAGTAAATCCCGTAGGGTTTCCCCCTTCTTTCTGTTGTTGTGTCGAGTGAAGATCTCGAAAGCAAAGACGTCAAGACCAAAGTGATGGAATGAATCAACCTCTTTGAGAAGGGCAAATGGATCATGAAGATTATGATAGTTGTGACTTCCCTTTTCCTCTTACCTCACGTCTTGAATCTCGGGGCGAGATTCTTGTTTAGTGGGGGTGAGTTGTCACAGCCCTAGAGCTTGCTTGTAACTAGTGGCATTGCATCCATGCATCATGTCTAAATTTCTTTAAATTTGAATTGGGGAATTGGAGAGCCTCAGAAATCATTTAAAAAAAGAAGATGATCAACATTAAAAAATTGCTTCAAATGTTTCCAAGGAAATGTTCCTTTTCAGCTTTGAAAAATATTGGCAAGAATAAAATGCAAACCAATATTTTTGGAGTGACTGAAACATTTATTTTGGGCCTTTGAATTAATTCAATAACTATTTGCATTGGATATATATTTGATATATAAATAATATATGTCCAATAATACTGGAACATTTTATGTGGTTTGGTATATTTTAGTCCTAGCCACATAACTATTTTCAGGATTTTATAAAATGGTTTAGTATTTTACTAAACTAAAACAACACAGAACAATATTAAAAAAAACAACAGAAATAGGAAAAGCAGAGAGGAGAGAAATCTTACCTGGCGCTCACCTGGTAGCCCAGCCGGCCCAGCTCCTGTGCGGCCCAGCCCATCTGGGCCTCCCCTGTCGTCTTCCTCCCTGCCAGGAGGACGGGCACGCGCCCGGCGCGCGCGGCCACGCGCCCCGGCCACCTCCTGCTTCCCACCGCTGCCCCGACGCGCCTGCGAGTGCCACGCACTCCCCCTCGCCCCCTGCACCTCTCCTCTCTCCCCCTGGACCCCATCCCCTCCTCTGCTCCCCTCTCGCGCACACCACCGAGCGGAGCTCGCCGTCATCGTCGCCGTACCCGTGGCCACCGGCCACCCCTAGCCTCGCCGATGCGCTCAAAGGCTCCGCCTCGACCCCCTCCTCCTCCTCACCGAGCCACGCCCCTCCAGAAGCCCCGAACATCCTCTCCGGGCTCGTCTCCTACCTCGGACCCGCCGGTCGCCGTCGCCCAAATTCGTGGAACCCCGGCCGTTCCCGAGCAAGCCGAGCCCCTCTTCGTGATCGCTGTGAGCTCCTCCACCCTTTCCCCCTCTTCCCCGCTTCATTTGATCGCCGTAGCCGTCGCCCCCTTTATGGCCGAAACGCGCCGCCGCCTGAGCTCAACGTCGGCGTAGCTCCGGTGACCATTTGGTCACCCTGGCGTGCCTAACTCGCTCCCCGCATCGCGTAGCGCTCCGCTAGCCTCTCACCTCGCTCGTTTGCACACCGTAGCACTAACTCGCCCCAACCCCGAGCTCCGGCCGCCGCCTAAGTGGTCGCCGCCGTCGACCCCGGCCTCCCCGTGCCCAGCTGCGTGCGCCCCTAGATGCGCGGGAGCACGGGCTCCCTCTTGGTGCCCTCAGCGCGACCAGCCGCGGGCTGTAGCGCCGTCCCGAGCAACTCCGGCGAGGTCTCGCCGTCGCCGTGGTCGCCGGCGTCACTTGCTGACGTGGCGTTGCCATTAGCGGCTAATCCCCCCCAATTAGCACACTAACAGACACTGACAGCGGGCCCCGTAGCGGGTCAAAGCCCGAGTCAACGCGGGTTTAGTGTATGTCTCACTGACCAATGGACCCCACGGGTCAGGTTTGACCCGGGGCGCCCAGTTGACTCTGCTGACGTCACAGTGACGTGGTGCTGACGCCATAAATCATTTTCTGGATTTATTATTATTCAGGAAATTTCAGAAAATGCCCTAAACTTCAATAAATCATAGAAATTCAACCGTAACTCCAATGGAAATAAGTTATATATGAAAAATTATCAGAAAAATTCAAGGAATCCATCTGTACCATTTTCATGCATGTTTGAACAATGTTTGTCCTCTGTTTTGGACAAAACAAATAAAGGGCATTTAAATAACCATATATGGAGTTGGAATTTGAATCATGTATTCAAACCAACTTCATTTAAATCATAGCTAGGTGCATTAGCCCAAAACACATTCATATTGCCATGTCATAGCATGCATCATATTGTGCATTGCATTGATCGTGTTTCTTCTGTGTTTGCCGGTGTTGTTCCCCCTCGATAGACGTTGTACCGACGATGTGATCGTTGACACTGATGAAGACTCAATGCTATCTTCAGAAGTGCCAGGCAAGCAAAACCCCCTTGTTCATTCCGATATAATCCCACTCTCTCGCTCCCGCTCTCTTTTACTGCATTAGGACAACAACGATTCATCTGTTACTTGCTGCGGTAGCTGAACCCCTTTATCCTTTGCATGACCTGTCATTGCCACAGTAAATAGATGAAACCCACTAGCATGAGTAGGAGTTGTTTGAGCCCTGTTGTGCCTACTCATTCTTGCTTGTTTGTCATGCCTGCTACTGCTTAGAGTTGAGTCAGGTCTGATTCATCGGGGATGAATCAGAGGTGTGTGAACATGTCCTACTGTGTGTGAGCTAAGTGTGTGAACACGATTTGGTAAAGGTAGCGGTGAGAGGCCATGTAGGAGTACATGGTGGGTTGTCTCATTGCAGCCGTCCTCAGGAACTGAGTTCTGTGTTTGTGATCCATGATTCAGCTACTACCACGCATTGGGCCCGAAACCAATGGACCCTCTCGGCTTCTTGATTCACCCTTGTCCTCTGTCCAGGAGTTGCAAGTAGTTTCTGGTGTTTGTAGTATGCTGGAGGCCGTGGGCAGCGCTGACCGGAGGGGTGGGCTGTGATGCGGTAGGCACGTGGCACAGGTATACCGGGCGCCCGTTTGGTGTCACGGGAACCCTGTTCACATCGTTTGGGGCTGTGAGCGAAACTCCGGCCGGATCTCCTCATGGATGGAACCCGAATAGGCGATAAACCTGGACTAGAGACTTGAGTGTTTAGGCAGGCCGTGGCCGACACCCACGTTGGGCTTCCGCTTGAAGGTTGCCGAGTACATGTCGTGTAAATGGCGGTAAGTGGTGAGAGCATGTGTGAAGAAGTACACCCCTGCAGGGTTAACCTAATCTATTCGAATAGCCGCGTCCGCGGTAAAGGACTTCTGGGTTGCTTATATCAGTTCATAGACAAGTGAAAGTGGATACTCTAAAATACGCAAGATAAGCGTGAGTGCTATGGATGGCGTTCTCGTAGGGAGACGAGAGCGGGTCCATAGTGGTGTATTGATATGGTGAATATGTGGACTCGTGTGCGCCACCTCAAAAGAGTTACTTGCAGTCGTAGTTAGGTTAGCCACCGAGTCAAAGCTGGCTTGCTGCAGTTAAACTCCACCATCCCCTTTGTTGATAATGATGCATATGTAGTTAGTTCTGATGTAAGTCTTGCTGGGTACATTTGTACTCACGTTTGCCTATTTTATGTTTTTGCAGAGAGACTTCAGTCTCGCTAGTAGTTCCGCGTGGTCTTCGACGTTTAGCTTGTTACCTCAGCTACGATCTTGTGCCCTCGGCAGGATCTGGTAGATAGTCAGGCTTCTCAGCCATTTTCATTTCTAGATGTCTGTACTCAGACATGTTAAGCTTCCGCATGTGCTTTGACTTGTATGCTCTGATTGTTGGGTCATGAGACCCATGTTTGTAATATCTCGCTCCCCGGAGCCTATTGATTAAAATACTTGAGTCATAGAGTCATGTTGTGATGCCATGTTGTATTTGCACATATCGAGCATATTGTGTGTATGATATTGAAATGCTTGGTATGTGTGGGATCTGACTATCTAGTTGTTTATCTTTAGTAGCCTCTCTTACCGGGAAATGTCTCCTAGTGCTTCCACTGAGCCATGGTAGCTTGCTACTGCTCCGGAACACTTAGGCTGGCCGGCATGTGTGCTTCTTCGTTCCTGTGTCTGTCCCTTCGGGGAAATGTCACGTGATGAATACCGGAGTCCTGTTAGCCCGCTACAGCCCGGTTCACCGGAGTCCTGCTAGCCTAGTGCTACAGCCTGGATTCACTCGCTGATGACCGACACGTTCGATGCTGGGTCATGGATGCCTGTCCCTGTAAGTTTGTGCCACTTTGGGTTTACGACTAGCCATGTCAGCCCGGACTCCTTATCATATGGATGCTAGCGACACCATCATATACGTGTGCCAAAAGGCGCAAACGGTCCCGGGAAAAGGTAGGGCGACACCCGTGGGAATACCGTGCGTGAGGCCGCAAAGTGATATGAGGTGTTACATGCTAGATCGATGTGGCATTGAGTCGGGGTCCTGACAGCATTGGTATCAGAGCTTGACTGCCTGTAGGATTACCAAGCCAAACTGGTCGAAGTCGAGTCTAGAAATGCTTTAGTTATGTAAGGGAATTGATTGTGGGATGGAACGTAAGGCTCTTTTTACTCCTTATACCTCATGCCCTTCTGATCTGAGTCATCTTATCGTTTCTACGGGGTTAAAGAACTAGGCTATCTCTTCTTTCTATCAGGATCACGTGTTACTAATCCATAGACTTATAGAATTGTTGGATTTAAGCCTCTGTTCAGTTTCTACTACTTTCGTACGTTAACTGCTGATCTCGAAACCTTGATATTGTGCTTCTGAGTGGTTATGCCACCATTTTTGTGAATATCTCAAATCTTTTCTGAGCATTTACAGTCGTTATGCTATCCGAGTCATCCCAGGTTTCTAAATAGTCGGATGCATTTGCAAATCCCTTCCTCCTGTTTCCGATGTGCCTTTGGTCAGATTAATCACACAAATTAGTGAGTTGAGGTACTTTATTGCCTTGACATATATGTTGGAGCTAGTATTATGACCCTAGGTGTCTTAGGGGATCATCTAGTAATTTAGCCATGATTTGTGTCCCAGTGTGATGATTCTGGCCATCATTCTCGAAAGCATCCCGTGATGCCACCTAGTTAGTAGGCATTCTACTTCTGGGTTTTGAACCCAAGATTCACCCTACTTCATGTTGTTCGTATTTGCTAGTTCCTTTAAGGTATTAGTAACCTTTACGATAGTCCTCGAGGTCCGTGGTATTTCCTTCTTCCAAATACTATGAACCGCTTATGGCAGATGTTTATTGGATCAAAAGATCACAATTAGAGTACTCTTGAGGAGATCTCCATTCATAAATCGTGACTCTGCCAGTCCTACCTCTCTGCATGGGTTATCCGGAAGAAACATGTTAAACTTGGTTCGACATACTAATCTATGCATCCACAACTCAGAAAATTATATGTTCTTTGAGTTGTCCCTCTTAGTTGTCTTCTGACCCTCGTCTATCATTTGATAGTCAAGAGTATGCGTGCATTCGTTCATCGATGCCTATTATTCTTGTGTTCCGTCAAGCCATTCTATCCCAGAATGACTAGGAGAAATGAACTCCAGTACCTCATCCATGTCTAGGATTGGGTCAAAGTAGTCATACTCCGCAGATCAAATACTAATCCAGTTTTTGTTCTGTTCTACCTTGAAGTATTACCCTCTTTATGTCAAGAAAGTCATAGGAATTACACATCATCTTATGAATTCTTGGTGCAGTGATACTTCTCGCCATCATTATTCATTTCTCGGTCCCCGTGTTGTTGAACCGGAATGCCGACAAGTGAATCGTGATGTGTGAAATCAATACTGCTAGCAACTCCGTTGCTTGGTAGTTAAATGGACAATAACCTCATTCTTAGCGTGTTGATTATCGAATCGTCACCCTAAGGTTGATTGTGTTACCTAGTCCTTATTTCTGGTGCACCCTCTGATCAATGAGTTAGGATTGTGTCAACACCTTGCTCTGTTGATCATATCGTCTTGCCCTAAAAAGCAAGATTGTTCTCAAGCTTATTAACATACCGGTGGTTCGTGATTTTCTGAATATCTTCTCGGAAGTATCAACAGGTCGTCACCTGACCGCTATGTTGAGTTCGTGAACAAGTTGGTTTATTCCTGTAAACCACCCCCTTCTCCAAAAATCTGTGTTGGATACCCCTGAGCTAGTTGGTTAAGCCAAACAACAACTTGGAGAGTTGGAAGATAAAAGATTGTCTGGCTTAGTCATTTTAAGGGATATTTTTTTGTGTGTGTGTTGAAGAAAGATGATATCTTTATTGGTTGATCCTCGTGATCAATTGTTGGATCTATTATCTTACCCAAACCTTTGATTTGAGTATGGGCTATCGTCAAATCAAATCAGAACCAACGATATTCGTAATGTTGTCTTACTCGTGGTTGTTCCTCGAGCATACACCATTATATCTTTCGGGTCTGACCAATGCTATCACCTTGTTCACATAATTGTGGAATTCCACTAATATGGAAACCTGGATGAGTTGTTGTTGAGCCCATTGACAACATCCTTATCTCCTCCATGATTTTGTTGAACGTTAAGCTAGTGTTGGAAACTTGTGTAAGCATTATCTTCATGACTCGTTCGTGAAGCATATGTTTGGACAAAAGAAGTGAGTCCCTCTAATTCATGTGCACTTGATGCAAGTTGCCGCCATGAATTTGAGAAGGCTTGTTTTACCTCCTCTGGAATCATCCCAAGTCAGTCATGCACGTGCAAAGAATGCTGTGGTATGTTAGACTGATCATCTTCATTCCATATGTATATCCTAGTACACCAAGCCACTGATTGAGTTGTTCAAAGATAAAGGAGTCTGTCCAAGGTGAACTCTTTGGACTTCCACGCGTGGAGACTTCGATGTCATTAATGATGGTTCCCCACCTGAACTTTGGTAGTGTTTTATTGTAAGACTACCATGTGATAATGTTTGTCTGGGACAACATGTTCACATGTGTGTAGCAGAACCAGCTCATGTTTTGGAGCTTGCTATCATAGTTCATTTCCCGAGAATCCCGCAACATCATCTCGTCGATTTGTGTTGCAAACTTTCATTTCTCTTCCTAGACTCGATGAGTCTAGAATATTCTGACACCAACCGGATCTGAATCTCAGGCATATGTAGTTAGTTCTGATGTAAGTCTTGCTGGGTACATTTGTACTCACGTTTGCCTATTTTATGTTTTTGCAGAGAGACTTCAGTCTCGCTAATAGTTCCGCGTGGTCTTCGACGTTTAGCTTGTTACCTCAGCTGCGATCTTGTGCCCTCGGCAGGATCTGGTAGATAGTCAGGCTTCTCAGCCATTTTCATTTCTAGATGTCTGTACTCAGACATGTTAAGCTTCCGCATGTGCTTTGACTTGTATGCTCTGATTGTTGGGTCATGAGACCCATGTTTGTAATATCTCGCTCCCCGGAGCCTATTGATTAAAATACTTGAGTCATAGAGTCATGTTGTGATGCCATGTTGTATTTGCACATATCGAGCATATTGTGTGTATGATATTGAAATGCTTGGTATGTGTGGGATCTGACTATCTAGTTGTTTATCTTTAGTAGCCTCTCTTACCGGGAAATGTTTCCTAGTGCTTCCACTGAGCCATGGTAGCTTGCTACTGCTCCGGAACACTTAGGCTGGCCGGCATGTGTCCTTCTTCGTTCCTGTGTCTGTCCCTTCGGGGAAATGTCACGCGATGAATACCGGAGTCCTGTTAGCCCGCTACAGCCCGGTTCACCGGAGTCCTGCTAGCCCAGTGCTACAGCCTGGATTCACTCGCTGATGACCGACACGTTCGATGCTGGGTCATGGATGCCTGTCCCTGTAAGTTTGTGCCACTTTGGGTTTACGACTAGCCATGTCAGCCCGGACTCCTTATCATATGGATGCTAGCGATACTATCATATACGTGTGCCAAAAGGCGCAAACGGTCCCGGGAAAAGGTAGGGCGACACCCGTGGGAATACCGTGCGTGAGGCCGCAAAGTGATATGAGGTGTTACATGCTAGATCGATGTGGCATTGAGTCGGGGTCCTGACACACCGCCTCCTCTATGCAAGTACTTCACGTGGATAGATCATGAAGTGCCAGAAGATGTCCAAAAGGACCAATATCAAGATTGTCTTAGGCGCCGGCGGCTGTTCGAAGAAAGGTTTCGAAGAGGCTTGGAGGAAGAGCGTCGTCAGAAGGAGAGGATGGAGCGGAAGCAACGCGAGGAGGAGAGGGCACGCCAAGCTAAGCTTGCTCGTGAGGAGGAGAGGGCAAGAAAGCTTGCAAAGGCTCGCAAGGCACAAGAGGAGGATGAGGCACGTCACAAGAAGGGGAAATGGCCCCGTATGACTCAGTAAAGCCTTCGCTTCGGTGGACTTGTCATGTAACCAGATGAAACCATGCCAAATGTATCATGAACTATGTAGTACTAATGCAAGAATCCATATGTCGTGAATGAATTTACCATTTGTATTGAATTTTGTGTGGAGATGTTTGCAAGGTGTCATGAATGAACTTCAGTTTGTCAGCAATTTCTGTGATTTGTCTGCAATTTCTGTGAATTGTTGTGCTGAGAAGAGGGGCAAAATAGAGGACAACTCTATTTTGCTCTGTTTTTAGCTTAGCCCCCCCACCCCCTACTGCCACAGGCCCTGGCGGTAGAGTGCTTGACCCTAAGCTACTGTAACAATAAAACCAGAGCCTTGGCGGTAAGGTAGACCTTACCGCCACAGCCTCTGGCGGTAGGTCATGACCCTACCGCTAGGGCCTGTGGCGCTCGGGGGGGGGGGGATAACCTACGGTGACGGTAAAACGAAGATCCTTGGCGGTAAGGGGGGCCCTACCCGCGGTAAAACGAAGATCGGGTAGGGTCCCCCTTACCGCCAAGGATCTTCGTTTTACCGTCACAGTAGGTTACCCCCCCCCCTACCGCCACAGGCCCTGGCGATAGGATCATGACCTACCGCCAGAGGCTATGGCGGTAGGGATTGAATCCTCTAGTCCCCTCTTTTCCTACCTCCTTCTGTTGAATGTTAGAACAATAACCCACTTGTATCAAATATTAGAATGATCATTTCGCAAACACATACATAACTCAACTCAACATAGTTCATTACATCCACGAATAACAAATGTTCAAACCAATTAAAACATGGCCCGGTTCAGATGACATCGGTTCAAAGTAGAAGCTCAAGCTCAAGGACACATTTCCTAAACAGGTAACATATTTCTCATACTTATCAACCGTTCAATTTGTTCGTCACGCGCTTGATTACGCTTCAGTTGAAAGTCAGTGGATCCTGCTCAATGACCCAACACACCATTCGCTTCACGGAACCAGGCCCATGCAACACGGCGGGCGGGATTTCTAACACGCATTGTTTGATTGCCCATCCTATGACCTGTCCGGGTTTCCTCAAATCTATCTCACGGTATTCTTCTTTGCTAGCAGTGAACGCAATCTCAATTGCCAAAGTGTGTCTGCAAGCATATTCCCGGTCTTGCAGCTCATCAAGCATCCTCCTTTTTTTTTCCTTCACAAGCTTTCGAAAATCTTTTTTCTCCTTAGCATCAGAAGGTTCCTCGATAAAGTGATACTTGTTGAAATCCTTCATGGTTGCATTTGCCTCATCACAACTCTTCAACCATGCTTCACATTCCCTCTTCAAGCAACGGTGTCGCTCTAACATGAGCTTTTCACACGCTACGTTCATAGTCATGGATCGAATGTCCATCCTACATGAATATACGGGTTTAAAATGACATACAACAAAACACAAAATAAATTCAATGAAGTACAACACTTGGTTACTTGATATGACATACAACACCAAGTTCTTAATGAGTTCAAATGTTAAGGGTACAAGTCATAATAGTTCAAATGACGACCAAGCAAAGGATACATGTCATTACAGTCCAAATGACAAAGATTACATAGTCTCAGGCAATTCTATGTGGCGTACGGTCCCGGGTTGCAACAAATAACATCATTTCTTTCTTTGACTCATGCCCAACAAGAAGCCTGCTTCTCGTCCGATGAGAATGGTTGGCGAACTAACCAATCAATGACCTGACCATGATTTCCCATGTCTATCTCAGCATATTCTCCCTTTGTCACACACAATGCAATTTGCATTGCAAGATCACGCCTACAATTTTTTTCCGCCGTTTTGAGCTTCTCCATCTGCCTCTCCTTTTTTTGATAAAATTTTCTGAACGATCATTATTGAAATAATAATGTGAAAAGGCCCTACACTCCGCATTCAACGCATAAATGGTTTCACCCACAAGTTCATATTTTCCTCAATCAATTCGCGTTCACGGTTCGCCGCCGCCTCAGCAGAAGCTTCAAAGAAAACGAACGGTGCCATCCTACATTTCGAGAAGTTGCTAGTAAAGTAAACTTAGGTTTAATTGCTTTCTTAAGCCTAACCCAACCCAAAATATGTACACTAATACTAGCACTAGATCTAGGTACGCAGACTATTCTACAAGCAATTCTAAGCACATCATACATAAGGAAATCACAAACATAACCCTAAATGGATCATATGAATTGATCTGACCACATGAGCTAGGGTTTGCATCCAAATGAGCAAATGCAAGCTAAACAAAGATATCAACCAATCAAAATGAGGGGCAATGAGGGAGCTACCTTGGGTGATGAAAATGGTAAGAATCCACGGAAAAATCTGAAACAAATAAGAGAGATTTGAGAGGCTCTTGTGCTTCAAAGAGAGAGGGGGGGGAGACTTGAGCTCGGTGAGTAGAGTGAACTGAACGAGTGGTTGAGGAGGGGGGAGGAAATATCTGGCCCCTCCCCACCTTATCCACCACACAGGACCCTACCGCTAGAGGTGGTGGCGGTAGGCTTCAGTACCCTACTGCCATGGCCCCTGGCGGTCAGCAAGGGCAAACGGCCGCCAGTCGCCGTCCAGGGGCCTACCGCCAGGGCCCTTGGCAGTAGGTGGTGCAATCCTACCGCCACAGCCACTGACAGTAGGCAAAAGGGTCAAATCTCGAAATATTTTCAGAGAGGGTCAGATCTTGAAATTGTTAGCAAAAATTGTTAGCCTCACTGTGAAGTTACGCTGTGTGGATACTCTTACTGGATATGCCAACGACTCCATCGCGCCATGGGCCGCCAGACTCGGAGGAGAATCAGCCGGCGCAGGCCAGCAAGGCGGCCGCACCGCCGCGGGGAGAAGGAACCAAGCCTGGATCGCGGCCTCGTGTCCCCCAAACCCAAAGCCGTTTGGCGGTGGCCGAGCGGAACCATGTGCTCGGTCGGTGGCGCCACGTTCACCCAGAGGTTTGGCCTCGGCGAGGCCGTGCAACGTGTTGCGGCGTTCCCATGCCAGCATTACCAACCCCCGGGGTCCGCTGGGCCTGCCGGCGTGGGAGTATGGGAGCGGCGCCGGACTCTACCCAGTTGGTCGGGCCGGTGCCTCCTCCTCCTCCTCCTCTCCTAGTCGTACCCGTACGTACGTGGAGTTTTTTTTTTTTTGCATGGTGTACGTGGAGTTGTGTCGCGCACGCACGCAGCTGTGTCTCTCGCGGCACGTACGTACGTACGTACGGCGCCACCGCCACGACGTGGGTCGGGGGCCGACGGACCCGTCTGCACCAATACTTCTTCCGGTCCGCAACGCTCAGCACATGCATGTTCGTATTTGTATTTGACATTATTAGGCGGTTTATCGAGTTACACTTTGATTGTTATCTTTGCAAATGCTACCGGAGCTGTGACCACACATTTTCAATTAAAAACTCTTAAGCATTCGAATATCGCCATCAGCCAAAAACCATCAGGTTTAGAACGGCGCGCGCTGTTAGATCTTTTTTTCCCAAGGATACATCTGAGATAGGCATACCGTGATTACTGTTTCCTTTTTGAAAAAGAAAACTCTCCCACCGATTCCATTTGACAGAAACCACAATGCCTTTTTACAGCTACTGCACGTTAAATAAAAGACACCACTTCTAAATATCCTACAACACCTTTAAACGCAGGCTGGTCATTTTTTTGTTTTCAATTTTGCTGATTATCTCAGATCATTATCGGAAGGTAGGCATAACATGGTAAAAAGAAGGCATACCATGATCAATATAGAAGCAAAGATACATAGTTTCAGCCTTTATTTCACACAATAGCTACTAGTCAGCACCCTGAAATCTCATTTGCGTCTCATTTGGTTGTGTCTCCGGCACAACCAAAGATGGGTTACCAATCATGACGACAAGAAAGCCATTGTCCATGAACACTTCTTCACGGTCATTCGTAAGGGGCAAGCACGGTCAAAAGATTTCAACTGGGAGGCCATTCTAACCCAGCCATGTGACCTTGCGGATCTAGACCTACCATTCACTGAAGAGGAAACCAAAGCGGCTATTTTCTCCCTACCAAGTGACAAGGCACCGGGACCGGATGGCTTCACCGGTTTTTATTTCAAGGAATGTTGGGACATCATCAAGCAGGATCTGATGGTTGTTGTCAATGGCTTCTCCAACCTGCACGCCTCCAGCTTCACCTGGCTCAACTCAGCAAACATCGCCCTTATCCCGAAAAAAGACGGCGTCGAGGACATTTCAGATTTCAGACCAGTTAGCCTCATTCATGCGGTCGCCAAAATCATCGCTAAAATGATGGCCTCTCGCCTAGCCCCTCACATGCCCAACCTAGTCTCCAATGCACAAAGTGCTTTCATCAAAAAGAGAAGCATCCACGACAATTTTATGTATGTCAGAAACTTGGCCACACGCTGTCACCGCACGGAATCCCCTACCCTCCTTTTCAAGCTTGATATCAAAAAGGCCTTCAATTCAGTCAGATGGGACTATTTGATGGATTTGCTTCGACACCTGGGCTTCCCAAGCCGCTTCCGTGATTGGGTTTCGACGCTCCTCTCCACAACCTCCTCCCGTGTGCTACTTAACGGCATTCCCGTCGACCTGATCAGACATGGACAAGGCCTTCGGCAAGGGGACCCGCTCTCGCCACTCCTCTTTGTCCTTGCTATTGACCCCCTACACCACATACTTGCCAAAGCCACGACCCAAGGGAGCTTGCATCCGCTCAGAGGTAGACCGGTCCGTGCATCCTTGTACGCCGATGATGCTGCCATCTTCGTTGCACCCACTAAAAGTGATATTCAATTCTTGGCGTCGACATTGGCCTCTTTTGGGGAGGTCACCGGCTTGGTCACCAATTGTGCAAAGAGTCTCTTTGCGCCTATCTGTTGCGAGGGCATCGACCTTCAGGATGTTCTACATGACTTTCCAGCAGTTCGCTCCGGCTTCCCAGTGCGATATTTGGGGCTGCCCCTCTTAGTTAGAAGACTCAAAAGGATACATTTCCAATATTTAGAGGACAAGGTCGCCGGCAAGCTCCCGCCATGGGCGGCCAAGCACGTGGCCACCCCTGGTCGTATTGTCCTCATCAAGGCGGTGCTCACGGCCATTGCAATCTACCATGTGATGCCCCTTGATTTACCGGTGGAGGTGAGGAAGAAGATTGATAGTTTGAGACGCGCATATCTGTGGGCAGGTTGTGACAAGGTCACGCGAGGAAAATGCAAAGTTAATTGGGAACTTGTGTGTAAGCCAAGGATCTATGGTGGGCTAGGAGTGCTCAACCTTGAGAAATTTGCAACCGCCTCGCGTCTTCATTGGCTTTGGTATGAATGGGCAGATCCCCCTAAGCTTTGGCTAGGCTCTGGAACACCATGTATTGACAAGGACAGAGACATTTTCGCGGCTGCCACCATGGTTCACATCGGAGACGGGTGCAGCGCGAGCTTCTGGAACTCCTCTTGGCTGGATGGGATCAGGCTGAAAGACATTGCACCCGCTCTCTATGACATCTCTAAGAAAAAGACGTACACAGTCCAAAACGCACTCTTGAACAATTTTTAGGTCAGCCAAATAAACACCCAGCACGACGTATCCTTGGGGCACATCCAGGAGTTCGCCCTCCTTTGGGAAAGGGTGTCTAGGATCAACCTTTGTTGCGGGTGGCCGTAATACTATCCTACGGAAGCTCACTACAAGTGGCGAGTATTCCGCTTCTTCGGCCTACATGGCGCAGTTCGAGGGCCATCTCAGGAGCAACATGAACATGTCCGTTTGGAAAGCTTGGGCTCCTCCCAAGTGCAAGTTTTTTGCTTGGCTCGTCATCCAGAATCGTGTTTGGACAGCGGACAGGCCGCAGCGTCGGGGCTGGCCCAATTGTGGGCTTTTCCCTTTATGCAAGCAAGTTACTGAATCTGCACCGCATCTCCTATTCCAAAACAGATTTTCCCAACGCGTTTGGGCTAATGTGGCTTCATGGATCGGGGTAAACAGTGCTATCATTGCGGGCCGGCGTTACGAAATTTCTGTAAAAGAATGGTGGTTCGAGACTATCCTAGATAGGGGGCTCCCGAGGAAGGCTCTGGCCTCCATGCTCATACTTGTTTCCTGGGAACTCTAGAATGAGCGCAATGCAAGAGTTTTTAGGAATGTCGCTACCACGGTGACCATGGTCACTGCTAGGATAAAGGAGGAGGCTCGTATTTGAGCGCTTGCAGGCGCTAGACACCTGTGTAATGTAATGCCGCGAGAGTAGACTCCATTCCCCCGCCTTGCGGGTTCCTGTTAAAACTTCCCTCTTAATCAATGAAAATGACAAATCTTTTGACTTGTTTGAAAATAATAATAATTTGGGTCTGTCGATTTTTGAAAGAAGGAAGAAGCCACCAGAGAGAAGAAATAAACGCTCGCCAGAGAAGGCCTATGGGTCTATCTTAGAGTGGCAGGCTACCTCATGATCTATCTTAGGGTGGCAGGCTACCCCATGATCTATCCTATGAGTGTGGGGAATTCGACTACTCACAGGATTCTACTGAGCCAAATTGCATTTTCAGTCACATGACATATGGCCGGTTCCTTTGTTTCACGTACTCCTTTCGTTCGGAATTAGTTGTTGCAAAAATGAATGTATCTAAACGTATTTTAGTTCTAGATACATCCATTTTCGAGACAAGTAATTTCGAACGGAGGGAGTATATGAAAAGCAGTTGTGCGCGTATGCTCACGTACAGTCAAAGAGAACGGAATGTGGCACCGATATGAGCATTTGACGGTGGACGACGGGTGGAGAAGCGCGCGATGTGTGGGCACATGACCGACCCAGGATCCGCTCAGCGGTGCCGCGCGTGGAAAGAGGAGACGGCAAACGGTGCCTGCCCCATCACGCAAGCCAAGCTGACCGTACACTTGGAAGCTGGGATCCCTTCCGAAAGACCGAGTTGACTGTCTGTCTCATCACGCCCAGCGCAAGGATCTAGTAGTACAGTGGCACCGATTCTCCACGACCCAGGGTTCGGAGTTCAGACCAGGATCACGAGCTCTCCTCGCTACAAGAGAAATAACAGCAGCATCACTGCTTAATCGTTCTTGGAATCAATCGTTTCACATGATTAGGACCGGCTACCAAAGCTCCCAGCTCCCCTGTATACCAAACCATCGTGCGTAAACTACGTGTTGATGCACCGTACTGCGATCCTTCAACAGAGTGCTAGTCACCACTACTCCTGTACGCATCAACGACTCAACGTCCGCCACACCGCACACAGAGAGAGTGATTAATCAACGGTTTTCCTGTTACGTGTTCCTCGGGGCATCGGCCGTATTATACTCCATCGCCATCGGAACCATGACCAAGCTCCAAGCTCCGGCACGCACGCACGCACGCACGCATGCATGGGGCTCTGCGACCGGCCACCTCGCATGCCGTCGCCTTGATTGCTGAATCCGGAGAAGAAAAAGAGAGAAAGAAAACACCCTCCTCCCTCGGAGAGCGTCCGCGGTTCACGACATGTTGTTGGGACGCCGCAGCTTGACAAATGACAACTTGACAAGGGACAGACTTTCGCCCGCGCCCTATAGAAAACCAAGTTCGTACCGCCTGGAACTACTACAAAGAACCAGGCCTAGCAGTGCAATCAGCTTTGACCAATCGTGTGCACGCCGCAACTCCGATCTCGCCTTCCCCTAGCGAGGCTTAGCTTAGCTTAGCTATAAAAATAGCCCCGTCATTTCATCCTTGCTTTCTCCATTTCAGCCTCGAGTCGTCAGATTTCAGAGTTCGGTAGTGCGGTTACTATTACCATGAACTGCGCGAGCCTGCTGCTCCTGCTCTGCGTCCTCCTCCTCGCCGCGCTCGGCCCCTTCGCCGCCGCTGCACGCAGAGGTAAGTCTTCACCGCCGACACCAAGGTTCTATACTTCTGTGTTCATTCCACACTGGGTAGCGAGAGGCATGTTCGGCCCTGACATTGTCACCGCCGCTCTCTTTTTTCAGAACCAACAATGGCGGCCACCGGCGACCAAGGAGATAGTGCTCAGGCCAAGCTGGCCTGGATGGGAATGGCCCCTGCAAAGGGTCTAAAGCAGAGGGTGATCATGAGGAAGCAGGAGAGTACAGACTCTAACCGTTTCAGGACCAGAAAGTTTTCCTCGACTGCCAAGAATCCATTCGACGGCCGGTTGCCCTTCACCGCCGATTACCACAACGTGCGCAGGCACCCGCCCTCGCACAACTAGGCGGACCTCAGCTCAGTGTACGTACTACTACTGGCTAGCTAAGCTGGTTGGTTGCTTGGAAATACAGTTAGCTTATAGAGTAACAGTAACTACTAAGCTGTATAACACTTTCTCATCCTCTCTGTTCTCTCTATTCTTTGGCCCTTCTACGTAGTACCACTAGTATGTTAGTGGCCTTGTCAGCTATGGATTTGCTGACGTTTTGTTAGTACTGGCCACGTCCTAGTAATGATATCCTATATACTACAGCATAAGCTGTTTTTTCTTACAGTGTAGTACTGCATAAGCTGTTAATTAACTGTGTACCAATTTGTATTGCATTACTAATTGGTAAGGGTACGTTGTCCTCACAAGAAAGCAATGCTTTTATTTTTTCTTTGAAATGAAAGCAATGCTTTTGTTTGCCGTTCCAGCTGCGATGCAAAGCCACGTTTATGCCATCTCCAACGGCAACACGTAAATTTTCTCCCTCGTTCAGTCTACGGATACGGATGCGGGAGGCCTCCTCCAGCCGTAACTGTATACATTTCAAACCGCATTTTAACTACTCGGTCGAAATTCATGCAAACCAACCCATATTCATCAAAGTTCAGATAAAAAAATAACATAAATCATCCATACGTATCATACAAATTAAGTCTAGTACAACAATGTCTCTAATTCGACTAGATCCAGCATGTCCAACAAGTTTTTCATGAACGGATCATGTCATTTCACACATACTCTCACTTCAGCTTCATCCAACAGTGTGTGATAGTAAATGGCCGTCCCTCTGTCCTGTGGTACACAACGACAGCGCGTGCGGGCTACATATAATGTATAGACCAGCATTGAGTAAATAAATCAATTAACAAGTTGAGCAAGAGGAAGTAAAACTTACGATTCATGAACGGATCATGTCATTTCACACATACTCTCACTTCAGCTTCATCCAACAGTGTGTGATAGTAAATGGCTGTCCCTCTGTCCTGTGGTACACAACGACAGCGCGTGCGGGCTACATATAATGTATAGACCAGCATTGAGTAAATAAATCAATTAACAAGTTGAGCAAGAGGAAGTAAAACTTACGATCTCGTCCTCTGCCGCGTGCAATGACCATCTTGCCTCGAGCTGACGAATCACGTCGCAAAACTTGGTGACGCTGATCTGGATAGCGTGCCAGCAATACGACAACGACCTCACGTTGCGTGGTTGAATGATGCACATGTCGTAGAGCGCAATGTGCTTTCGCGCGTGAAACTTTTCATGCACTTGTTCCCAAAAGGCCCCCCTGCTCCTGCCTACGAAATCCGCAGATACGACCAGCCATGCATCGCACAACAACTCATCCTCAATGGTCGAGTAGCTCACCATCCTTCGTACTCTAAAAAATGACAGACAATATTTAAAAATAAGCTCAATGGCATTTGACTAAACACTTGCCAGGAGTGGTGTTTGCCATGGAGGTCGCCGACAGGGGTCAGAGTGTACCTGGGTACAAACGGCTCCAGGGTGGACAGCTCCGTCGAGCGGGCGCGTCGGTGCTGGTTGCGGATGTCCGACAGTGCCTCTATGGCGGCGGGAGACGTACAACAGCGGCAGCGGAGGTGAAGGGTGCGGATGCAAGGTAAGGGGGAGAAGAGGCGAGGTGGAAGGAAATGGGACCGGGAGGAGGGATTGGGTGGGCCGGGGGTGTCGGAGTCCTACATTTCTAGTGTCCGGACTCCCGCAAAACTCCCCCACTTTTTCTCAAATTTGTAGGAGAAAACTCGTCCGAACCGCCCCGCGGAACGATACAGGACCGCATTGGATGACTTTCACAGTCCGGACACCGTAGTCCGAGCGGATGTGTGCAGTTTGCGGGTCCATCTTGAAGATGCCCTTAGTTCAGAGCGAGGCAAAAAACAAACAAGTTTCAACTTAAGAAGTCTAGGGTGTGCTTGGTTTGGGAACTAAATGCAATGGTATGTCATGGTTCCATTCAAGCAATTTCATTTTTGTGTTTGGTTCTGAGTCGAAAAGTGGGATTTGATGGTTTCGTTCATGTGTTTGGTTTGTGATATCTTTCATAGGAATTTTGTGAGATCACCTCCTATATGTACATGATGTGCATTGAATAAATATAGGTCATTGCACTTAGGCAACATATTATTCGAATTGAAGTGGCTGCAATTGCTCGACAAGGATCGGTGCTGATCTTTTTTTTCTTTACATTTTATTTTTCATCTCCCTAGGCATAGTTTGTCTTCTATGCGAGTTCTGTGCGCGCGCGTTGGTGTTAGTTATGTGCACTCTAACTATTCGATGCCTCTCATAGTGTTTTGTTTTCTCTTGATGCTTCATTATGAGTTGATAAAAGCTTCCCTTTTCTGAAAAATGAAGTTGTCCCAAAGATTGGATAATAAATTTATTTATTGTACTGAACTAAATCATAGACGGCTCTGAGACTACCCATAATGAAAGTAACATAGATAGTAACATCAGACATATCTAGATAAAATAGATGATGTGGCAAACAATAAATGAAGCAAAATAGGAAAGTGGCAACATAGCTAGTTACTAGTAGTATGAGTAACATCACACATGTCAAAACAAAATGAGTCTATAGCCTAATAAATAAGATATTACACGTTACCACACATATGTTATTTTTTACTATAGAGGTAGTAACATGGACTAGTAACATATGTCTAAAGGACTCCCATATTCAACGGCAATAAAGTGAAGTGTTGCAAATCTTGGCATGGGCAAACCAGAGCGATCACGCTTCAGTTACATTCTCCAGCAATAAAACTCATGACTGCTTCCAATGTATTGCAACGAGTCAAGACTCTTTAAGTACCCGGTAACCACAAAACTAAGAAAAACTAACCAGGGTCCCTGAAGAAAACCCAACTAGATACTAATCTTCTCCGCCATCGCCAGCAGCACGTGACGAGAAATTTCCTGCAACGTCTATGCAAGTTTACGCAGACATTAGTTCCAAACAAAAGCGTGGACAAACTAAAGCAGGAACGTATACGTGGGAGATAATCTTCCACTTGATCAAACCAGCTAGGCAGGAAAATTGCTTACAGATTGGGTCGAAGCTCACGTCGCAGCTCTGGACGTACTCGTCTATCGGCGAAGCACAGAGGTGGTCTTCGATGAGGCCGTGGACGCAGACGAGGTCGTCGACGGGGGTCACCATTATCTGCAGCTTCTTCACCCCGTATTCGACCGGGGCCAGCCTCGCTGCATGTCGAGAGATAGTCGATTTAGAACCCGATCAATCAAAATTGGCATATACAGTACATAGATAAGTAAATGGATATATGGTGCTGAAATATTTAAGACGCCTAACTCAGAGCTGTTGTTGTTTCTAGGAAGAGATCGTATCAGTCAGAGAAATCAACGTACAGGCACCCCAGGTCAAGCCTTCCATGTTGACGTTTCGTACGGCTTCCTCCAGCTTGCCCATGTCGGTTTCGTCGCCCCATGGCTTCACGTCCAGCAAATACGACGACTTCGCTGCTGCCGCCATCGACATCAATTCGGCTGCCGAGAGTTTTGGTCGAGGGTGGTTCAGGGGGAGCGAGGCGACTAACCGGATTGGAGCGTGACCAGACTAGATTAGGCGCATTAAG
The DNA here is from genome assembly GCF_018294505.1 of Triticum aestivum. Taxonomy (NCBI): domain Eukaryota; kingdom Viridiplantae; phylum Streptophyta; class Magnoliopsida; order Poales; family Poaceae; genus Triticum; species Triticum aestivum. The sequence continues at coordinate 244,322,489 of NC_057810.1, forward strand.
TAGGCGGTGGTGGAGGGGCGCCCCGTCGATCCGTGTACGTCTCGAACTCGAATCCACGTACAAGATCCACCGTACGTACGTGCGTGGTGGCTTGAAGGTCAAGATTCCGGAAAATTATCCTGGAATCTGCTTCCCGTGGAATCCGCTGTCGAGTTCTTTTCTGAGATTCTAGTTTAAGAGTGTGAATTGAGTTGTGTGTTAAAATGTCTGACTGTGCGGAGATCATCGCACTGCTCAAGGCTGGGCAATCTGATCGTTCCAGGAACATGCATCAAGTAAGAGATATCTCTGACCTGCTTAAGGAGCGACAAACTGAAGTCCGTAAGATTAGCCAATTGCAGAACAAAGCTGGACATGTACAGCATGTTGGCTAGCAAATGTACCACATGAGATTAGCACTATCATTACATATGATTGTAAAACTGTTACCACTTGATTAATGAATGTTTTCCCCCGCAAAAAAAAATGTCTGAACTATCCTTAGACAAAAACTGTTTGATAAATTGTTAACATTTATTGAATATGCACCTGAAAAAACATTTATTGAATATGAGCACATTACCATTCACCGTTCTCACATCAGCATTCAACAACAACATTCATCGGTCGCATCATTTAGGCTGGTCGTAATGAGAATATTATAGCTAGTATCATGCATGCCAACTAGGCAATTTTGATGAAGTGTCGTAGAATTAAATGAAGAAAAAAAGAATTGAATATCATATCATGATACCATATCATAACAAATGCTATGTTACTATATGTCATATATGACAATAATAAAATACTACTCCCTCCGTCCTAAAATAAGTGTCTCAACTTTGTACTAGCTCTAGTATAAATTTGTACTAAGCTCAAGACATTTATTTTGAGACGAAGGGAGTACATGATACTATATGATATTATGCATTACGGAGGTATGATACTAGTGGATGATACTCCCAATTACAACCAGCCTTATACAATACCAAAAATTGACAATAGCAACATGTATGCAACAACAATAAAAAGTAGCATTGACACAACACTACTGGAATCAGGATCTTTGCCGTCAGCCAGCTCTTTGTCGTCCGCTAGCTGGCGGCAAAGAAGGTCTTTGCCATAAGCTTACAGAAAGCTGACGGCAAAGAAAGAGCGGACGGCAAAGAGGGTGTTTGCTGTCAGCCTGCTCTTTGCCGTCTGCTAGCTGATGGCATAGAAGCTTTGTCGTCTACTAGCAGACGGCAAAGAGGGTGGGTGGCCCACAAACAAGGGTGGCCTAACGGCCGTTTCCCCCCGGCCCCACCCCACTAGCTAGGCTCTTTGCCGTCTGCTAGCAGACGGCAAAGAGCTGTGACCTAACTTAAAAGGGGCCAGCGCCCGCGCCCCACCCCCCCTCTCTCTCTTTCTCTCTCTCTCTCTTTCTCTCTCTCTCTCTTTCTCTCTCTCTCTCTCTCTCTCTCTCTCTCTCTCTCTCTCCCGGCCCTCACCTCACCCACGCCGCCGCCCCAGCCCCCGACCCCCACCGCCCCCGCCGCCTCGCCCAGGCGTCCCGGCGTCCCGTCCCGCCGCCCCGGCTCCCCGCCACCTCCTCCACCATCGCCGGAGCCAAGGTGAACTTTTTTTGTTTTTTCTATTGTTATTTGCTGTTTAGTTTTAGGTGTTATTAATAGGTTTAGGTTAGTGATAGGATTAGGTTAGTTCTAGGTTTAGGTTTAGATAATTAGAAGAAGAAGAAAGTTGAAAAAAAGAAGAATAAGTAGAAGAAGAGGAAAAAGGAAAAAAAGGAAGAGGGTTGTGGATCGCCGGTCGCCGAGGGGATAGATGATGGAGCCAATGGGTCCCGCCGGTCCCGACGCCATCGCCCATGCCGAGAATCCCTCGGTCCGAGTGCTGACCCGTCGACCGTGCGTCGCCATACCAGAGGGCGCCCAGGGACGAGCGGGTTAGAGGGTTCCTCGACGTCGATGGAACCCTAAATAGCAAGTATCGTCGGTGCGAGATACATGTGGCCGTCGGTGTCGAACATTACATCCACATCCCACAAGTGACGCCGACGTCTGAAGTCCCGTAGCAAAAGTTCTCGTGGTCGATGGCGGTCGAACACCTATGCGAATTTGTCTTGTAGCCTCTCCGATGACGATTAAAAGCCAAGTGTTGAAATTTGAAACACCCAAACTGACTCATTGGTTGTTTGAAGTTTTAAAACTTGGCTTTAATCCTCATCGCAGAGGCTACCAGACAAATTCGCCAAGGTGTTCGACCGTCATCGCCCCCCAGAACTATTGCTGCGCGCGGGACGCCAGGCGTCGGCGTCACTTGTGGGATGTGGATATAATGTTCGACACCGACGGCCACATGTATCTCGCACCGACGATACTTGCTATTTAGGGTTCCATCAACGTCAAGGAACCCCCTAACACGCTCGTCTATTATAAGTATTTAGTTAGGTTGACAAAAAAAACAATATTGCTATGTTACTCATCTTTCAATTTAAATGTGCAGTTTTTTCGTCGCTACGAGGATCTAGTGTTCGACGAGCTCCGCCTCTGCGTTCGTGGGTGAGCACAAATGACATCTCCTCCTCCCCTCTTCATTTGCTCTGTTCCGGTCTTCGTGCCGATGAAACTTGCTAGCTATAGGTGTCTTCAATCATCAGTATGCGTGACCACTATGCGCCTCCCGTTTGAAAGGGTTACATCTATAAATATGCATGTATTTGCATATTTATAATCGTGATTCTTTTGAATTGTCCAACGTTATCTATGGACAACCCAAGTATGTGTAGATTGGGTTCGTTTTCCCATATGCTCTGCTCTAGATCCGATGCAGAATTTTGTCAATGCCTCCCTGTTGTTCTCCGGGTACACATCCTTTCTGCTTATTGCCGAGACGCGTATTAGGAGAACAGCGGGTAGGTGCTGCCGAAATTTTGCGTCGGATCTGGAGCAGAGCATGGGAAAACGAACCCAATCTACACATACTCGGGTGGGATTAGGACCTATCTTTACCTATCAACGTCTAGGTTGCGTGGACGTAATAAAAGTGACAAACTCCATTAACTGATGAATATATACATGCTGATATATATATATATATATATATATATATATATATATATATATATATATATCTTATGTGTCCAATAGGTAGGCAAGATGAGTGATCGTGCGTGGATGTACACTGTTCACACTAGTCAGAAAGACATGACCATTGAATGGTTAACAAAAACCAAGGGGTTGCTGAGAGCCACATTTGCAAATGGGCAGAGGACAACCCGGTGCCCCTGTGCCAGGTGCAACAATTGGCACAAGAGGACATATGATGAAATGGGCAAACACCTGCAGAAGAGGGGTTTTATGCTAGGTTATACGGTGTGGACATTTCATGGTGAGTCTGCCCAACATGCCAGAGCTGAGGTGCTTCGTCGTCGCACTGACGAGCATGGTACCGGGATGGAAGACATGGTGCAAGACTTTGATGATGCTCGGGACTCGGGCGATGAGATGGAGGAATCTGCAAAGGCCTTCAATGAAATGTTGGAGTCTTCAAAACGTCCTCTCCACGAGCACACTGAGCCTTGTCAGTTGGATGCCATCTCACAAATAATGGCTCTGAAGGCTCCGTTCAACTTGGGCAGAGAATGCTATGACGCGATGATGATAGTATTTGGGCGTTTTCTACCCAAAGGCCATGTACTACCTGCAAACCTGTACCAGTCAGACAAAATCCTCCGTGCTCTTAAGATGCCCTGTGAGAAGATACATGTCTGTGAGAAAGGATGTGCCTTATTTAGGTTTTAGTATGCAGACTTGAACTATTGTCCCATTTGCAAGTCATCCAGGTATGTTGTGGTAGACAATGGTATGGGTGAGAAGACGCAGACCAAAATCCCCGTTAATGTTCTTCGGTATATGCCAATCGTACCAAGACTTCAACGTCTTTTCATGGTCGGAGAGATGGCCAGACATATGACATGGCACCAAATGGGCAAAAGAACCCAACTAGATGCAGATGGGAAGCTGATGATGGTGCACAGATCAGACGGTGAAGCGTGGACACGCTTCGATGCATTACATGATGACAAAGCGGCAGATCCGAGGCATCCTCGAGTCGCCATCAACACGGATGGGTTCAGTGTGTTTGGTCTGACGGCAGCCCAATACAGTTGTTGGCCCGTATTTGTCATTCCACTCAATCTCCCCCCGGACAGATTATGCAAAGAAAGAACATTTTCCTGACGTTGATAATTCTAGGGCCCAACTATCCGGGGAAGAATATCATGCAGCCGCTGAAGGATGAATTGCAAGAAGCTTGGGATAATGGATTCAAGACATACGACGTGTTTAGCATACGGAACTTCATAATGCGTGTCTGGTACATGTACTCGACGCATGACTTGCCAGCGTATGCGCTATTCGTTGGCTGGTGTGTGCATGGAAGGTTCCCGTGCCCCACATGCAAGGGAGCTCTTCAGTTTCGTTGGCTTCAGGCCGGTCACAAGTTTTCTTGCTTCGACTTGCATAGACAGTTCCTGGATCCTTGCCATAAGTTCAGGAAAGACAAGCATAACTTCATCAAAGGTAGAGTTGTCAAAAACTCTCCACCGCCTCTGTTGACAGGCCAAGAGATCCTGGATCAGTTAAATGCTCCAGAGCCAGATCCAGAGCGTCCAGGGTATTTCAAGGGGTATAATTAGGTACACGCCTAGACTCACAAGACATGCTTGTGGGACATGCCTTACTTCAAAGACCTCCTTTGCCACATGATACGTCTCCAACGTATCTATAATTTTTGATTGCTCCATGCTACTTTATCTACTGTTTTGGACTATATTGGGCTTTATTTTCCACGTTTATATTATTTTTGGGACTAACCTATTAACCGGAGGCCCAGCCCAGAATTGCTGTTTTTTTTGCCTATTTCAGTGTTTCGAAGAAACAGAATATCAAACGGAGTCCAAACGGAATGAAACCTTCGGGAACGTGATTTTCTCACCGAACGTGATCCAGGAGACTTGGACCCTACTCCAAGAAGTACCAGAGGCGGTCACGAGGGTGGAGGGCGCGCCCCCCCGGGCACGCCCCCGATCTCGTGGGCCCCCTGACGCTCCACCGACATACTCCTTCCTCCTATATATACCTACGTATCCCCGAACGATCAGAACAGGAGCCAAAAACCTAATTCCACCGCCGCAACCTTCTGTATCCGCGAGATCCCATCTTGGGGCCTGTTCTGGAGCTCCGCCGGAGGGGGCATCCACCATGGAGGGCTTCTACATCAACACCATAGCCCCTCCGATGAAGTGTGAGTAGTTTACTTTAGACCTTCGGGTCCATAGCTAGTAGCTAGATGACTTCTTCTCTCTTTTTGGATCTCAATACAAAGTTCTCCCCCTCTCTTGTGGAGATCTATTCGATGTAATCTTCTTTTTGTGGTGTGTTTGTTGAGACCGATGAATTGTGGGTTTATGATCCAGTATTATCTATGGAAAATATTTGGTTCTTCTCTGAATTCTTTTATGTATGATTGAGTTATCTTTGCAAGTCTCTTCGAATTATCCTTTTTTGGTTTGGCCAACTAGATTGGTAGTTCTTGCAATGGGAGAAGTGCTTAGCTTTGGGTTTAATCTTGCGGTGTCCTTTCCTAGTGACAGAAGGGGCAGCAAGGCACGTATTGTATTGTTGCCATCGAGGATAACAAGATGTTTTTTTTATCATATTGCATGAATTTATCCCTCTACATCATGTCATCTTTCTTAAGGCGTTACTCTATTTTTAACTTAATACTCTAGATGCATGCTGGATAGCGGTCGATGAGTGGAGTAATAGTAATAGATGCAGAATCGTTTCGATCTATTTGTCTTGGACGTGATGCCTATATACATGATCATTGCCTAGATATACTTATAACTATGCTCAATTCTGTCAATTGCTCAACAGTAATTTGTTCACCCACTGTAGAATACCTATGCTCTTGAGAGAAGCCACTAGTGAAACCTATGGCCCCCGGGTCTATTCTCATCATATCAATCTCTATCGCTTATTTTACTTGCTTTGTTTTTACTTTGCCTTTTATTTTTACTTTGCATCTATCTATCAAAAATACCAAAAATATTATTTATCATCTCTACTAGATCTCACTCTCGTAATTGACCGTGAAGGGATTGACAACCCCTAATCGCGTTGGTTGTGAGTTGCTATCGTTTTGTGTAGGTACGAGGGACTTGTGCGTGGTCTCCTACTGGATTGATACCTTGGTTCTCAAAAACTGAGGGAAATACTTACGCTACTTTGCATCATCCTCTCCTCTTCGGGGAAAACCAACGCAGTGCTCAAGAGGTAGCAAGAAGAATTTCTGGCGCCGTTGCCGGGGAGGCTCATGCAAGCAAGTTAACAATACCAAGTACCCATCACAATCCCTATCTCTCGCATTATATTATTTGCCATTTGCCTCTCGTTTTCCTCTCCCCCACTTCACCCTTGCCGTTTTATTCGCCCTCTCTTTCCAAATCTCCTTCTCTCTTTTCCGTTTGCCTTCCCGTTGCCATGGCCAAATCAAAAAGAACTACGGGTTTTCTCCCGAGCTCTAGTGCTTGGACAACCCCTCTATCCTCTCTAAGCTCATAAATAATGATGCTATAGAAAGACCCACCGGGGCCTCCAATGAGAGCTTGAATAATTTTGATGAGGATGACTCTGGAATTTTCCGCTTGGGATAGGTTACTTAGGATTCGGGCTAGTTATGTACCACAATATCAAATTGAAATTTACCTAAAAAGCTTTTATGTTGGCTTGCCCGCTTCCTTCAAACAAGTTTTAGATTCCATCTTTGAAGAAGGTTTTCTTGAAGGGGATGCTATAGATACCTATGAGAGAATGAAAACCATATTTGGGCACCCCATGAATGATAAGGTTGAATCAACTACTCTCTTGTGCTTTTATCAAAATGAAATTATTAAAGAGATGAAGTCTAGTTTAGAGGCAAATTTCCGTAACGTGCTTAATCTTACTTCTTCCATTAATGGCCATGTGCTTAACTTAAATAGAAGAATGAATGCCATAGAAAGGAGATCCTCCTCTCCAACTACCAAAGATGGCAATGCCTAGATCTATCCTTGCTTTTATGCCTAGCTAGGGGCGTTAAACGATAGCGCTTGTTGGGAGGCAACCCAATTTTATTTTTTGTTTTTTGTTTTTGCTTCTGTTTAGGAATAAATAATCCATCTATCTTCTGTTTGGATGTGGTTTTATGTCTTAATTAGTGTTTGTGCCAAGTAGAACCTATAGGATAACCTACGATGATAGTTGATTTGATTCTGCTGAAAAACAGAAACTTTGCACGCATGAATATAATTTGTTAAATCACAGGAACGTGATTTTGCATTGATTCTTTTTGCTGCTGTTCAATAAACAAATTTTCCAGGTCTTCCTATTTTGGTAGAATTTTTAGAGTTCCAGAAGTTTGCGTTAGTTATAGATTGCTACAGATTGTTCTGTTTTTGACAGATTCTATTTTACGTGTGTTGTTTGCTTATTTTGATGAATCTATGGCTAGTAAAATAGTTTATAATCCATAGAGAAGTTCGAATACAGTAGGTTTAACACCAATATAAATAAAGAATGAGTTCATTACAGTACCTTGAAGTAGTCTTTTGTTTTCTTTCTCTAATGGAGCTCACGAGATTTCTGTTGAGTTTTGTGTTGTGAAGTTTTCAAGTTTTGGGTGAATTCTTTTGATGGATTATGGAACAAGGAGTGGCAAGAGCCTAAGCTTGGGGATGCCCATGGCACCCCCAAGATAATCCAAGGACACCAAAAATTCAAAGCTTGGGGATGCCCCGGAAGGCATCCCCTCTTTCGTCCACTTCCATTGGTAATTTACTTGGAGCTATATTTTTATTCACCACATGATATGTGTTTTGCTTGGAGCGTCTTGTATTATTTGCGTCTTTGCTTGTTAGTTTACCACAATCATCCTTGCTGTACACACCTTTTGAGAGAGCCATACATGAATTGGAATTTGTTAGAATACTCTATGTGCTTCACTTATATCTTTTGAGCTTGATAGTTTTGCTCATAGTGCTTCACTTATATCTTTTGAGCGTGATAATTTTTGCTCTAGTGCTTCACTTATATCTTTTAGAGCACGGTGGTGGATTTGTTTTAAAGAAACTATTGATCTCTCATGCTTCACTTAGATTATTTTGAGAGTCGTTAATAGCATGGTAATTTGCTTAATGTTAATATACTTGGTGTTCAAGATATGTGAAACTTTCTTTTGAGTGCGTTGAATACTAAGATAAGTTTGATGCTTGATAATTGTTTTGAGATATGAAGATGGTAATATTAGAGTCATGCTAGTTTAAGTAGTTGTGAATTCAAAGAATAGTTGTGTTTAAGTTTGTGATTCCCGTAGCATGCACGTATGGTGAACCGTTATGTGATGAACTCGGAGCATGATTTATTTATTGATTGTCTTCCTTATGAGTGGCGGTCGGGGACGAGCGATGGTCTTTTCCTACCAATCTATCCCCCTAGGAGAATGCGCGTAATACTTTGCTTTGATAACTTCTAGATTTTTGCAACAAGTATATGAGTTCTTTATGACTAATGTTGAGTTCATGGATTATACGCACTTTTCCCATCCTTCCACCTTTGCTAGCCTCTCTAAATACCGCGCACTTTTCGCCGGTATCATACGCCCACCATATACCTTCCTCAAAACAGCCACCATACCTACCTATCATGGCATTTCCATTGCCATTCCGAGATATATTGCCATGCAACTTTCCACCATTCCGTTTATTATGACACGCTCCATCATTGTCATATTGCTAGCATGATCATGTAGTTGACATCGTATTTGTGGCAAAGCCACCGTTCATAATTCTTTCATACATGTCACTCATGATTCATTGCATATCCCGGTACACCGCCGGAGGCATTCATATAGAGTCATACTTTGTTTTAAGTATCGAGCTGTAATTGTTGAGTTGTAAGAAAAATAGAAGTATGATGATCATCATTATTAGAGCATTGTCCCAAGTGAGGAAAGGATGATGGAGACTATGATTCCCCCATAAGTCGGGACGAGACTCCAGACGAAAAAATATATATAAAAAGAAGAGGCCAAAAAAAAGAGAGAAAGGCCCAAATAAAAAAAATGATGATGAGAGAAAAAGAGAGAAGGGACAATGCTACTATCCTTTTACCACACTTGTGCTTCAAAGTAGCACCAAGATCTTCATGATAGAGAGTCTCTCATTTTGTCACTTTCATATACTAGTGGGAATTTTTCATTATAGAACTTGGCTTGTATATTCCAATGATGGGCTTCCTCAAAATGCCCTAGGTCTTCGTGAGCAAGCGAGTTGGATGCACACCCACTTGGTTTCTTTTGTGGAGCTTTCATATACTTATCGCTCTAGTGCATCCGTTGCATGGCAATCCCTACTCACTCACATTGATATCTATTGATGGGCATCTCCATAGCCCGTTGATACGCCTAGTTGATGTGAGACTATCTTCCCTCTTTTTGTCTTCTCCACAACCACCCTTCTATTCCACCTATAGTGCTATATCCATGGCTCACGCTCATGTATTGCGTGAAGATTGAAAAAGTTTTGAGAATGTCAGAAGTATGAAACAATTGCTTGGCTTGTCATCGGGGTTGTGCATGATTTAAATATTTTGTGTGGGGAAGATGGAGCATAGCCAGACTATATGATTTTGTAGGGATAACTTTCTTTGGCCATGTTATTTTGAGAAGACATGATTGCTTTGATTAGTATGCTTGAAGTATTATTATTTTTTATGTCAATATGAACTTTTGTCTTGAATCTTTCAGATCTGAATATTCATATCACAATTAAGAAGATTTACATTGAAATTATGCCAAAGTATCACTCCACATCAAAAATTATTTTTTATCATTTACCTACTCGAGGACGAGCAGGAATTAAGCTTGGGGATGCCTGATACGTCTCCAACGTATCTATAATTTTTTATTGCTCCATGCTACTTTATCTACTGTTTTGGACTATATTGGGCTTTATTTTCCACGTTTATATTATTTTTGGGACTAACCTATTAACCGGAGGCCCAGCCCAGAATTGCTGTTTTTGCCTATTTCAGTGTTTCGAAGAAACAGAATATCAAACGGAGTCCAAACGGAATGAAACCTTCGGGAACGTGATTTTCTCACCGAACGTGATCCAGGAGACTTGGACCCTACTCCAAGAAGTGCCAGAGGCGGTCACGAGGGTGGAGAGCGCGCCCCCCTGGGCGTGCCCCCCTACCTCGTGGGCCTAGGCGCGCCCCCCTACCTCGTGGGCCTGGGCGTGCCCCCTACCTCGTGGGCCCCTCTGGCACTTCTTGGAGTTGGGTCCAAGTCTCCTGGATCACGTTCGGTGAGAAAATCACTGGGCGCGCCCCCTACCTCGTGGGCCCCCTGACGCTCCACCGACGTACTCCTTCCTCCTATATATACCTACGTATCCCCGAACGATCAGAACAGGAGCCAAAAACCTAATTCCACCGCCGCAACCTTCTGTATCCACGAGATCCCATCTTGGGGCCTATTCCGGAGCTCCGCCGGAGGGGGCATCCACCATGGAGGGCCTCTACATCAACACCATAGCCCCTCCGATGAAGTGTGAGTAGTTTACTTCAGACCTTTGGGTCCATAGCTAGTAGCTAGATGGCTTCTTCTCCCTTTTTGGATCTCAATACAAAGTTCTGCCCCTCTCTTGTGGAGATCTATTCGATGTAATCTTCTTTTTGCGGTGGGTTTGTTGAGACCGATGAATTGTGGGTTTATGATCCAGTATTATCTATGGAAAATATTTGATTCTTCTCTGAATTCTTTTATGTATGATTGAGTTATCTTTGCAAGTCTCTTCGAATTATCCTTTTTGGTTTGCCCATATAGATTGGTAGTTCTTGCAATGGGAGAAGTGCTTAGCTTTGGGTTCAATCTTGCGGTGTCCTTTCCCAGTGACAGAAGGGGCAGCAAGGCACGTATTGTATTGTTGCCATCGAGGATAACAAGATGTTTTTTTATCATATTGCATGAATTTATCCCTCTACATCATGTCATCTTGTTCAAGGCGTTACTCTATTTTTAACTTAATACTCTAGATGCATGCTGGATAGCGGTCGATGAGTGGAGTAATAGTAATAGATGCAGAATCGTTTCGATCTATTTGTCTTGGATGTGATGCCTATATACATGATCATTGCCTAGATATACTCATAACTATGCTCAATTCTGTCAATTGCTCAACAGTAACGTGTTCACCCACCGTAGAATACCTATGCTCTTGAGAGAAGCCACTAGTGAAACCTATGGCCCCCGGGTCTATTCTCATCATATCAATCTCTATCGCTTATTTTACTTGCTTTGTTTTTACTTTGCCTTTTATTTTTACTTTGCATCTATCTATCAAAAATACCAAAAATATTATTTATCATCTCTATTAGATCTCACTCTCGTAAGTGACCGTGAAGGGATTGACAACCCCTAATCGTGTTGGTTGCGAGTTGCTATCGTTTTGTGTAGGTACGAGGGACTTGTGCGTGGTCTCCTACTGGATTGATACCTTGGTTCTCAAAAACTGAGGGAAATACTTATGCTACTTTGCTGCATCATCCTCTCCTCTTCGGGGAAAACCAACGCAGTGCTCAAGAGGTAGCACCACACAACATCGACGTGGTGCACACTGAGAAGAATATCGCCAAGGCACTTTTTGGTGCATTGTTCGGCATAGATGGGAAGTCAAAGGATAATACCAAGGCTGGAGTCGATCAAGAGGCGCTATGTCATAGACCGTTACAAAATATGCAACCACCGAAAGGAAAGCAGAACTGGACAAAGCCAAAGGCATGGTTCAATCTTTGAAGGCCAGCTATGAGGGAAATTATCTTGTGGGTGAAAATGCAGTTGATGTTCCCCGATGGGTATGTAGCAAATCTAAAGAGGGGAACGAGTCTTGATAAATTGAAGATATTTGGTCTCAAGAGTCATGATTGGCACATATGGATTGAGCAGGTAATGCCGGTGATGTTGCGTGGCTTCATCCCCGAGGATGAATGGCTAGTACTGGCAGAGCTGAGCTATTTCTTCCGCGTTCTTTGTGCGAAAGAACTATCGCCTGGCCTGCTAGAAGAAATGGAAGAGTTGGCTCCAGAGTTGATTTGCAAGTTAGAGAAGATCTTTCCTCCGGGCTTCTTTAATCCAATGCAGCACTTGATTTTGCATCTCCCAACCGAGGCAAGATTGGGGGGGGGCGTGCAAAATCGTGTACTACACAACTGAGAGGATGCAGAAGATGCTACGAGCAAAATGTAAAAATAAACGTAGAATTGTAGCATCGATGGCTGAGGCATTCATTATTGAGGAGGCGACAAACTTCTTGACAGCACACTACGAAGCCAAAAATCGTCATTTGCATAATCCGAAGCCTTGATACAATGCTGATGACCCTAAAAAGGGTGGATCCAACCTCAGCCTATTCAAAGGGGATCTCGCACCAGCCGGTGCCTCTAATTCCTTAACATTGGATGTCAAAGAATGGCAGATCATTTTGTTGTATATCTTCACCAACCTACAGAAGTGCGGCCGTATATCGAGTAAGTTCTCGGTACATTGTTTCACAACTTCTAATTCCTTTGAACTGCTCTTATTCCCGAATAAATTTGATACAGTCGATACATCGCCAAATTCTCATATGGAGCGGTGATCCAAAAGGATTCCATCGAAGAGTATGAGCTTCTGGCAAAGCATGGAGGTGGGTATCCCGATTTCACCTCTTGGTTCAACCAAATGGTAATTTCCATTAGACCATTTCATTTCTCTGTCTAATTTGTGGCTAATGCAACAATCCCTTTCGTATTAAACTTGTAGGCTAATTTAGAGTTTATGGACGCCGAATTGAGACAAGTCGCTAATGGTTTTGACTTTAAGGTCCGTTCATTTGACAAATACGACATCAACGGGTATTGATTTCATACCTATGGCAAAGAGCTATCTATGGCTGACCGAAAGTCTACAAATTGTTGTGTCTCTGCTACCGGCGAAGGAGATACCGAGTATTATGGAAGAGTGATACGTCTCTAACGTATCTATAATTTTTGATTGTTCCATGCTGTTATATTATCATTCTTGGATGTTTTATAATCATTTTATAGTCATTTTATATCATTTTTGGTACTAACCTATTGACATAATGCCAAGTGCCAGTTGCTGTTTTCTGCATGTTCTTTACATCGCAGGAAATCAATACCAAAAGGAGTCCAAACGTAGCGAAACTTTTTGTGGACTTTTTTGGACCAGAAGACATCCAGTGGGCTAGAGAAGCGCCTGGGGGGGGTGCTCCAAGGGGAGCACAACCCACCAGGGCACGCCAGGAGGCCTAGGCACGCCCTGGTGGGTTGTGCCCACCTCGGGTGCCCCCTGAACCAACTCTTTGCTCTATAAATACCCCCAATATTCTAGAAACCCTAGGGGAGTCGACGAAAATCAATTCCAGCCACCACAGAGTCTAGAACCACCAGATCTAATCTAGATACCATCACAGAGGGGTGCATCATGTCCATTGGTGCATCTCCGATGATGCGTGAGTAGTTCTTTGTAGACCTACGGGTCCGTAGATAGTAACTAGATGGCTTCCTCTCTCTCGTTTGATTCTCAATACAATGGTGCGTTTGTTGGGATCCGATGAACTTTGAGTTTATGATCAGATCTATGTTTTTATCCATGAAAGTTATTTGAGTTTTCTTTGATATCTTATATGCGTGATTGCTTATAGCCTCGTATTTCTTCTTTGATATTTGGGTTTTGTTTGGACAACTTGATCTATTTATCTTGAATGGGAAGAGGTGCTTTGTAGTGGGTTCGATCTTACGGTGCTTGATCCCAGTGACATAAGGGGAACCGACACGTATGTATCGTTGCTACTAAGGATAAAACAATGGGGTCTATTTCTACATAAATAGATCTTGTCTACATCATGCCATCATTCTTATTGCATTACTCCGTTTCTCCATGAGCTTAATACACTAGATGCATGCTGGATAGCGGTCGATGTATGGAGTAATAGTAGTAGATGCAGGCAGGGCTCTATGTACTAATCTTGGATGTGATGCCTATATAATGATCATTTCCTGGATATCATCATGATTATTTGAAGTTCTATCAATTGCCCAACAATAATTTGTTCACCCACCGTTTGCTATTTTTCTCGAGAGAAGCCACTAGTGAAACCTACGGCCCCTGGTCTCTTTCTCATATTATTTGCCTTTGCGATCTATTTTATTTGCCTTTTATTTTTAGATCTATTAAACCCAAAAATGCAAAAATTACCTTGCTGCAATTTATTTTATTTGGCGTTCGACCTATCAATATTTACAACTCTCTCATGTTTGTTTGCCTATCTTGGGCGCCGCTACCCGAAAGGGATTGACAACCCCTTTTACATGTCGGGTTGTGAGTATTTGTTATTTGTGTGCCGGTGCTGTTTATGTAGAGTTGCTTGGCTCTCCTACTGGTTCGATAACCTTGGTCTCATTACTGAGGGAAATACCTATCGTCGATGTGGTGCATCATCCCTTCCTCTTTGGGGAAATACCGACGTAGCTTCAAGCCGCATTAAAATGAATTTCTTTCATTGTTGCCGGGGAGGATCTTCAACATCTACCAGGTTCCTAATCACAAATATCATCTCCTCACAATTTATATTATTTTCCAGTTGCCTCTGGTTTTCCTCTCCCCCACTTCACAAAAATTTGCCGTTTTATTCGCCCTTTTTTTCTTTCACCCTTTTTCTTGTCGGATCTGTTTTGTGTGCAATCTTGTTTGCTAATTTTATCATTATGGATAGTTCTTCCTCAATTGCGTGCACTCCCGAGAACGAAGTTCTCAACTTTAAACAATGGGGAGGAGAGAATTTAAAAGATGCTTGGTATAGGATTTGCAATGCTCATAATAGATCTATCCGTAAGCAATCTACCATTGTTCTTCTTCGCTGTTTTTATGTGGGCATCACCACTTGGTATAGATTCGTCCTTGATACGATTATCGGTGGAAATTTCTTGATGTGTCCTTCTCTTGATGCCTTTAATGCTATGGGAAATTTAGTGGGCTCACCACCTCTTATGATTAATGAAACAACTTTGACTCTTGAGCATGTTATGGAAAGATTAGATGCCATCGAAAAGAAAATGCTTACTGAAGAGCATATTGAAAACTTGGATAAAAAGATGCATAACTTTGCCACTAAAATTGGGTCAAAGGCGGGAGAAGTTTTTAAGTTGTTAAAAGAAAAGGGAACTATAATTCATGAAATAATTGAAGAAAGTCCGTCTCAGATTGATAAACTAGAAGAAATCTTTAGTACTTTGAGCACGGCTTTTGCTTCCACTAAAACCATTGAAAAAACTATCGTAAAGATTGGCAAGAATAGCCAAGTTACTAATAACAAGGGTGCAACTTCTAGCAATAACAGTAAGGAGGATCTTAAGATGATTAGTATTCACCCGTATTTTGTTGAAGTTATAAGAGATCCCTTGGGAAAAAATGAATTCTTTAAATTTGTTCCTAGGAGTATTATCATTGAAAATCTTTATGCTAAATCTTTGTGGAATTCTAAGTGTTTGATTGAAGAGTTGGATAAAGGTGACAAAACTTAGATCCTTGCTTTATGCCTAGCTAAGGGCGTAAAACTATAGCGCTTGTTGGGAGGCAACCCAATGAATAAAATTTATTTTTTCTTTTTTATGTTCTTGAGTGTTTGCACAATTATGATACTGTTATGATTGTATTTTTGTGTTTTAATTAGTGTTTGTGCCAAGTAAAGCCTTTAGGATCTTCTTGGGTGATAGTTGTTTGATCTTGCTGAAAAATAGAAACTTATGCACTCACGAAAATAATTTTCATAAATCACAGAAACGTGCTTTTGCCCTGATTATTTTTGTAGAAGATTAATATACAAATTTCTCAGGTCGTCCTAACTTTTCCTAATTTTTGGAGTTTTAGAAGTATTCAAAATATTCAGATTGCTACAGACTGTTCCGTTTTTGACAGATTCTGTTTTCTTTACATTGTGTGTTTGTTTTAATGATTCTATGGTTTTCTTTGATGAGTTTTTGCCATAGAAAAGTTGGAATACAGTATATATAATGCAAGAATAAAATATGAATTGCTTTTCTGTAGTACTTATAGTAGTGATTTACTTTCTTATACTAGCGGATCTCACGAAAGTTTTGTTGAGTTTTGTGTGATTGAAGTTTTCAAGTTTTGGGTTATCTTACGATGGATGAAGGAATAAGGATTAAGAAGATCCTAAGATTGGGGATGCCCAAGGCACCCCAAGCTATTATCCAAATAGAAGCAAGAAACTAAGCTTGGGGATGCCCTGAGTGGCATCCCCTCTTTTTTCTAACAACCATCGGTATTTTACTCGAAGCTATATTTTTATTCGTCACATACTATGTGTTTTGCTTGGAGCGTCTTGTATGATATGAGTCTTTGTTTGTTTTGCTTTGTGTTATAAGTCATAAATCCTTGCTGGACACACTTGTTTGAGAGAGCCAAAATTATGCCATGACTTGTTAGAATTGCTCTCTATGTTTCACTTAAATTTTTATGAGCTATGGATTTGCTCTAGTGCTTCACTTATATCTTTTTGAGCACGGTGTGCTTTAGTATTTTTGAAGAAATTCTCTCTTACTTCACTTAGATTTATTTGAAAGTTAGTAAAATTTTCAAGAAATTCTCTCTTGC
Organism: Triticum aestivum; assembly: GCF_018294505.1. Lineage (NCBI taxonomy): Eukaryota > Viridiplantae > Streptophyta > Magnoliopsida > Poales > Poaceae > Triticum > Triticum aestivum. The sequence goes on from NC_057810.1 coordinate 244,339,250, forward strand.
TTCACTTAAATTAATTTGTGAGAAAGAAATATTATGCTCATGATCCTCACTTATATTTGTTTGAGCTTATCAAAAGCAACACATGAAAATTAGCCCCAAAGTGATAGATATCCAAGAAGGATATAATAAAACTTTCATGAAGATCATTGGACAAAATAAACTTGATTCTTTGTAATAGTTTTGAGATATGATGATGTGATATGTGAGTCATGTTGATGAGTAATTATGCTTTAGTAAGAATATTGGTGTTAAGGTTTGTGATCCCCTATGCAAGAACGGAAGTCAATAGTCATGCAATGAAATTACATCCTACTTGTGGTTCGTTATTCGGTGTTAGTTATGCTTAATGCTCGCTTATGAGATTATTCGTTGTTGGTCGCTTCTCAATCTTTTGGTAGCCTTCATTTTGCACTAAGTATGATCACTACTTGTGCATCCAAAATCCTTTAAATTAGTTTTGCCTAATGAATCCACTATACCTACCTATATGCAGTATTCTTTTGCCGTTCTAAGCAAATTTGTATGTGCCATCTCTATTTTTCAAAATAAATTTCTCTTTTGTGTGCTCGTACCGCTTGCAAGGTGGTGAGGGGTGGCTAATATTTTCTATGCTAAATGTGGTATTCTCATGATGAGTGTTTATGCACTTGTCATGGCATGAGAGTAAGGCAAAGGTATTAGGGATGCCCCGTCCCGAAATGAAAAATGAATTTACTTTCTGTTGTCGAATAATAAATTCCTTGGAAAGTGTTGGTATGGAAGGCAACCGTGGATTTGGCTAGCCATGGAAAGTGAAAGTATGGTGGAAAAAGGAATAAACTTTATTTTCTGTTTGTGAACCGCCTATGTATCTAGCATGGAAAGTATTGTGAGCTCTAAGTCGTTTTCGTTGGTGGGAAAAGTATGCCTCTCAAAATGTTTTTATCTCTAAATTTTTCATTTGAGCTCTGACACCTGTACAAATCCCTACTTCCCTCTATGAAGGGCCTTTCATTAACTTTATGCAATTTTTATTTTGAATTTGAGTCTCCATCTTCTCTTATAAAGCACCAACTAGGGGGCACTATGATCGTACTTGAGCATTGGGTGTAGCTAATATGCGAATGTGTTTCATCAATGGTTCAATGATTGAGCATGATGGGCTAGGAATAACTTACTTTAGCATTGATATTTTGAAAGACATGGTTGCTTGTTGATATGCTTGAGTATTTAAATCTCATGTCAAAACTAGACTATTGCTTTGAACCATATAAAAGTCCAAATGTCGATGCTATAAAGAAAAGAATATGATATGACATGTTAGGCAGCATTCCACATCAAAAATTCTGTTTTTATCATTTACCTACTCCAGGACGAGCAATAATTAAGCTTGGGGATGTTGATACGTCTCCAACGTATGTATAATTTTTTATTATTCCATGTTGTTATATTACCATTCTAGGATGTTTTACAATCATTTTACAGTCATTTTATATCATTTTTTGGTACTAACCTGTTGACATAGTGCCAAGTGCTAGTTGTTATTTTCTGCATGCTTTTTACATTGCAAGAAATCAATACCAAATGGAGTCCAAACACAGAGAAAATTTTTGTGGATTTTTTGGACCAGAAGACATCCAGTGGGCTGGAGAAGTGCCTGGGGGTGCTTCGAAGGGAGCACAACCCACCAGGGCGCACCAGGAGGCCCAACCGCGCCCTGGTGGGTTGTGCCCACATCGGGTGCCCGTGAACCGACTCTTTGCTCTATAAATACCCTAATATTTCATGAACCCTAGGGGAGTCGACGAAAATCAATTTCAGCCGCCGCAGAGTTCAGAACCACCAGATCCAGTCTAGACACCATCACAAAGGGGTGCATCATGTCCATTGGTGCCTCTTCGATGATGCATGAGTAGTTCTTTGTAGACCTACGGGTCCGTAGTTAGTAGCTAGATGGCTTCCTCTCTCTCGTTTGATTCTCAATACAATGGTCTCTTGGAGATCCATATGATGTAACTCTTTTTGCGGTGTGTTTGTTGGGATCCGATGAACTTTGAGTTTATGATCAGATCTATGTTTTTATCCATGAAAGTTATTTGAGTTTTCTTTGATCTCTTATATGCATGATTGCTTATAGCCTCGTATTTCTTCTATGATATTTGGGTTTTGTTTGGCCAACTTGATCTATTAATCTTGCAATGGGAAGAGGTGCTTTGTAGTGGGTTCGATCTTACGGTGCTTGATCCCAGTGACAGAAGGGGAACCGACATGTATGTATCGTTGCTATAAGGATAAAAAGACGGGGTCAATTTCTACATAAATAGATCGTGTCTACATCATGTCATCGTTCTTATTGCATTACTCCATTTCTCCATGAACTTAATACACTAGATGCATGCTGGATAGCGGTCGATGTGTGGAGTAATAGTAGTAGATGCAGGCAGGAGTCGGTTTTCTAATCTTGGACGTGATGCCTATATAATGATCATTGCCTGGATTGTCATGATTATTTGAAGTTCTATCAATTGCCCAACGATAATTTTTTCACCCACTGTTTTCTATTTGTCTCGAGAGAAGCCACTAGTGAAACCTACGACCCCCGGGTCTCTTTATCATATTATTTGCCTTTTATTTTTTAGATCTACTAAACAAAAAAAATACAAAAATACCTTGCTGCAATTTATTCTATTTGGCGTTCGATCTATCAATATTTACAACTCTCTCATGTCTGTTTGCCTATCTTTGGCGCCGCTACCCGAAAGGAATTGACAACCACTTTGACACATCGGGTTGCGAGTATTTGTTATTTGTGTGCATGTGCTGTTTACGTGGAGTTGCTTGGTTCTCCTACTGGTTCGATAACCTTGGTGTTATCACTGAGGGAAATACCTACCCTCGGTGTGCTTCATCATCCCTTCCTCTTTGGGGAAATACCGACGTAGCTTCAAGCCGCATCAAAGAGTTGAAGCAATTTATGAACTTCAATTCTATGGTCCAAACCCACCAAACATTGTAGTCTTCAAATGTTATTGGTTCTAGCCGAAGGAGACTAGAAGGACTCATGAACATATAGGGCTAGTGGAAATCAAACAAAGCACCCATTTGGATGTTCTCGATGTCTATATTATGGCTCAACAGGCAACACAAGTTTTCTATCTACCGTGGGCTGCTACCCCTTGAGCACTGCGTTGGTTTTCCTTGAAGAGGAAAGGGTGATGCAACAAAGTAGCTTAAGTATTTTCCTCAGTTTTTGAGAACCAAGGTATCAATCCAGTAGGAGGCTCCTCAAAAGTGCCACACACCTACACAAACAAACAAGAACCTCGCAGCCAACGCAATAAAGGGGTTGTCAATCCCTTCACGGTAACTTGTGAAAAGTGAGATCTGATAGAGATAATATGATAAGATAAATATTTTTGGTATTTTTATGATATAGATTGGAAAAGTAAAGATGCAAATAAAAGTAGATGGAAAACTTATATGATAAAAGATAGACCCGGGGGCCAGAGGTCTCACTAGCGGCTTCTCTCAAGATAGCATAAGTATTACGGTGGGTGAACAAATTACTGTCGAACAATTGCTAGAAAAGCGCATAGTTATGAGATTATCTAGTGATAATCATGTATATAGGCATCACATCCGTGACAAGTAGATCGAACGATTCTTCATCTACTACTATTACTCCACACATCGACCGACTCCTGCCTGCATCTAGAGTATTAAGTTCATGAAGAACAGAGTAACGCATTAAGAAAGATGACATGATGTAGAGGGATAAACTCATGCAATATGATATAAACCCCATCTTTTTATCCTCGATGGCAACAATACAATATGTGCCTTCCTGCCCCTGCTGTCACTGGGAAAGGACACCGCAAGATTGAACCCAAAGCTAAGCACTTCTTCCATTGCAAGAAAGATCAATCTAGTAGGCCAAAGCAAACTGATAATTCGAAGAGACTTGCAAAGATAACTTAATGAAACATAAAAGAATTCAGAGGAGATTCAAATATTTCTCATAGATAAACTTGATCATAAACCCACAATTCATCGGATCTCGAGAAACACACCGCAAAAAGAGTTACATCGAATAGATCTCCAAGAAGATCGAGGAGAACTTGGTATCGAGATTCAAAGAGAGAGAAGAAGCCATCTAGCTAATAACTATGGACCCGAAGGGCTGTGGTAAACTACTCACAACTCATAGGAGAGGCCTTGGAGATGATGTAGAGGCCCTCCATGGTCGATTCCCCCTCCGGTGGAGCGTCGACGAAGGCTCCAAGATGGGATCTCGCGGATACAGAAGGTTGCGATGGTGGAATTAGGTTTTCGTGGTGCTCTCCGATGTTTTCAGGGTATGGGAGTATATATAGGAGTAAGAAGTAGGTCTGTTGATGCTCGAGGGGCCCATGAGGGTGGGTGGCGCGCCGGGCACCCTCGTGGCTGCCTCGTTTGTTGCTTGACATCCACTCCAAGTCTCCAGGTTTGCATTTGTTCCAAAAAGATCGCTTCCGAAGGTTTCATCCCGTTTGGACTCCGTTTGATATTCCTTTTCTTCGAAACACTGAAATAGGCAAAAAAAATAGCAATTCGGGCTGAGCCTCCGTTTAGTAGGTTAGTCCCAAAAATGATATAAAAGTATAAAGTAAAGCTCATAAACATCCAAAACGGGTAATATAATAGCATGAAACAATCAAAAATTATAGATGCATTGGAGACGTATCAAGCATCCCCAAGCTTAATTCCTACTCGTCCTCGAGTAGGTAAATGATAAAAATAGAATATTTGACGTGGAATGCTACCTAGCATAATTCTCAATGTAATTCTCTTTATTGTGGCATGAATGTTCAGATCCAAATGATTCAAAATAAAAGTTCATATTGACATAAGAAATAGTAATACTTCAAGCATACTAACAAAGCAATCATGTCTTCTCAAAAAAACATGGCTAAAGAAAGTTATCCCTACAAAATCATATAGTCTGGCTATGCTCTATCTTCATCACACAAAGTATTTAATCATGCACAAACCTGATGACAAGCCAAGAAATTGTTTCATACTTTAGTATTCTCAAACTTTTTCAACTTTCACGCAATACATGAGCGTGAGCCATGGACATAGCACTATATGTGGAATAGAATGGTGGTTTTGGAGAAGACAAAAAAGAAGAATATAGTCTCACATCAACTAGGCGTATCAACGGGCTATGGAGATGCCCATTAACAGATATCAATGTGAGTGAGTAGGGATTGCGATGCAACGGATGCACCAGAGCTATAAATGTATGAAAGCTCAACAAAAGAAATTAAGTGGGTGTGCATCCAACTTGCTTGCTCATGAAGACCTAGGGCGTTTTAAGGAAGCCCATCATTGGAATATACAAGCCAAGTTATATAATGAAAAATTCCCACTAGTATATAAAAGTGACAACATAGGAGACTCTCTATCATGAAGATCATGGTGCTATCACAAGTGTGGTAAAAGGATAGTAGCATTGTCCCTTCTCTCTTTTTCTCTCATTTTTTATTTGGTGGGATTATTTGGCCTCTCTTTTTATATGAGCTTCTTTGGACTCTTTTTTTTGTAAAGTCCGAAGTCTCATCCCGACTTGTGGGGGAATCATAGTCTCCATCATCCTTTCCTCACTTGGGACAATGCTCTAATAATGAAGATCATCACACTTTTATTTACTTACAACTCGATACTTAGAACAAGATATGACTCTATATGAATGCCTCCGACGGTGTTCCGGGATATGCAATGAACCAAGAGTGACGTGTATGGAAATTATGAAGGTGGCGTTGCCACAAATACGATGTCAAGTACATGATCATGCAAAGAGCAATATGACAATGATGATGCGTGTCATAATAAACGGAACGGTGGAAAGTTGCATGGCAATATATCTCGGAATGGCTATGGAAATGCCATAATAGGTAGGTATGGTGGCTGTTTTGAGGAAGGTATATGGTGTGTGTATGGTACTGGCGAAAGTTGCGCGGCACAAGATAGGCTAGCAATGGTGGAAGGGTGAGAGTGCTATAATCCATGGACTCAACATTAGTCATAAAGAACTCATATACTTATTGCAAAAATCTACAAGCCATTGAAAACAAAGTACTACGCGCATGCTCCTAGGGGGATAGATTGGTAGCAAAAGACCATCGCTCGTCCCCGACCGCCACTCATAAGGAAGACAATCAATCAATAAATTATGCTCCAGCTTCATCACAAAGCGGTTCACCATACGTGCATGCCACGGGAATCACAAAATTCAACACAAGTATTCATTAAATTCATAATTACCCAACTAGCATGACTCTAATATCACCATCCTCATATCTCAAAACAATTATCAAGCATCAAATTGATCATAGCATCCAATTCACTTCCTATGATAGTTTTTATTATACCCAACTTGGATGCCCATCATTCTAGGACCAATTTTATAACCATAACAAATACCATGATTTTCTAAAAGACTCTCAAAATAATATAAGTTAAGCATGAGAGATCAACAATTTCTACAAAATTAATCCACCGCCGTGCTCTAAAATATATAAGTGAAGCACATAGAACGAAATCATCTAGCTCAAAAGATATAAGTGAAGCACATAGAGTATTCTAATAAATTCCAAATCAAGTGGGTTTCTCCCAAAAGGCGTGTACAGCAAGGATGATTGTGGTAAAGTAAAAAGCAAAGACTAATATCATACAAGATGCTCCAAGCAAAACACATATCATGTGGCGAATAAAAATATAGCTCCAAGTGAAGTTACCGATAGACGAAGATGAAAGAGGGGATGCCTTCCGGGGCATCCCCAAACTTAGGATTTTGGTTATCCTTGAATATCTTGGGGTGCCATGGGCACCCCCAAGCTTAGGCTCTTGCCACTTGTCGTGGATTTGTCACGTCAGATGTCCTAGTGCAAGGACTTAGTCGCGAGGCCAACACATCTATGTGGTAGCTTGAGAGGGGTTGAGCGGAATTGAGAGACGCAACACAAGACATGGATTTAGACAGCTTCGGGCCCCGGGAAACATCATCCGGTAAAAACCCTACATGCTGTTTGAGGCTAGGTCTCATTATCATCATGAGGGAGTCGCCGTAAACCGGCTCTCCTCTTTGTGTCTAGCCCTAAGATTGTTTCTTGTTGCTTGTAGCTTGTCCCTCTTTGGGGAGCCCCGCCCCTCCTTATATATGTTGAAGGGGCGGGTTACATGTGGATTCCAACTCGGACTTAAGACTTAACTATTCTAACTTATCGCCATGGGCTTCTTAACATCTTGGGCTTCATAACGTCTTGGGCTTCATAACCCCTGGCCACCCAGTTATCACTGTTTGCCGGTTTAACATTGTCTGCCAGTTTAACATTGTCTGCCGGTTTAACATTGTCTGCCGGTTTAACATTGTCTGCCAGTTTACCACCTGCCGGTTTACCGTCTGTCTGAGCCATCTGCCTTGACTGTCTTAACTGTCCGCCGGTTTAACATCCACCGGTTTACCAAGTCCCGGCCGGTTTACGACTCCGGCCGGGTCATTCCGCGGGGTATATCCCCGACATTAGCCCCCAGTTTATTTGGATTTATCCATGTTAAACTGATCCTGATCATCCTGAAGTCCTTGTCACTTCCTTCTTATAGAAAATCCGGTTTAATAGGCTAGCTTCATAATCAACTTGCCGACACTGGTTTCTCATAGAAAATATATTGTGAAGAATAACTCCTTTGATTCAGCTCCCAATGCTTAAAAATAATGGTCCTTGAAATCCTCATCTGATCTTCAGCCGGTTTAAGAATGTAGAACTTGCCGGTTTATATTAATAGCACTGGGTCATACTTGTAATTAACATCCAGCTTGAAAATATCCCTCTTATATGCCTATCACTTGTAGCCCTCAAATCTTAAGAATGTAGCATAACAATAGCTTAAGACTTGCTTCAATATAAATATCACAATCTTGAAGAAATCCAGGTTGTTCATCTCAATCACTAGCCAGAACTGAGTATTCCACATATGTAGCCCCCAAGTGCCGGGTTGTCATGCTTGCAGCAACCTGGGACTTGTAATTTCCTGATGCTCATAAAAGCTTCAACCAGTGTAGCCCCCAAGGGCCGGGTCATTATGCAAATAATGAGCAGGGACTTTTGAAAATATGATCATGTAGAATGTAATAGCAACGTGTAGCCCCCAAGGGCCGGCTCAGTAAGATAATATTGAGCTGGGATTTTATATATACTTCATTGAGAATAACATTATATTATGTAACTCCCATCATGGGGCGTGAACCCACGTCCACAAGGTTGAGAGCTTTGTGCTTTACCAACTGAGCAGTGGATCCTTCAATAATAGATGAAAATTTGTGTACCTTGAATTGTTGACAAGAGCAATTGTAGCCCCTAAGGGCCGGCTCACTATGATATGATGAGTCGGGTCTTCAATAAGATGAGCAAAAAATGACTTTGCATTAGCCCCCAAGTGTCATGGTGCATGCTCGCAATGACATGAAACTTGCATATTTGACACAATCTTAATTTTAATAATGTAGCCCCCAAGTGCCGGGTCGTAAGCCTGCAGCGACTCGGGACTGTTCCTTCCATTGTAGAATAAATCATATCCTTTGATAAAATAATAGCCATTGCGCTAAAGCGACTTTGAAAACCTTAATCATAATACTGATTATTGATAACCATAAAAAAATCCAGCCATGTTGGCTATTTGAAGATTTGAATAATATAATCCAATGATTTATGAGCGCATGATTCCAATGACGCAATCCAAATATATGCTGGCGACTTATAGTCGAAACCAGACCGGGCTGATAGTCTCCGGATTATGATTTAATCGTGTTCCGTCAATCTGTAACTGACAGTTGAACCGGATATAAAATGCTTGTCGGTTTAAAAAACACAGCAAAAACAATAGTCATTTAAGAAAAAGACTGAAGCAAAAGGCAACGATAAAACCGTTTGCAAAAAAGATGCTTTATTGAGCTGATCAGATGGTGTTACCATGGTCAGACAGGACCAAGCCCCCTAATAGGTGTGGCGATGGTTCAAGTCAGACAGGTCCCCAAATGAAACCGTGGCATTTATGCCGATCAAAAGGCATGGCAATGGTTCGGGTTCAACCAAGCCCCCAAGTTATTCTGTGGCACTAGGCCGATCAAGAGGCGTGACTATGGTTCAGACGTGACCACAAGTCCCCAAGTGATGCATTGGTATTATACCGATCAAGAGGGGTGACGATGGTTCGGGTTCGACCAAAGGCCCCAAGTGATTCTGTGGCCTTAGGCCGACCAAGAGGCGTGACTGGTTCAGACTTGACCATGTCCCCAAATGATCTGGTGGCTTTCGCCTATCAAAAGGTGTTGCATTGGTTCGGATACGACCAAGCCCCCAAGTGATATTGTGGCATTGCGCCGATCAAGAGGTGTGACTATGGTTCAGACATGACCAAGCCCCCAAATGATCAATAACATGATAAGCCGATAAGGCATGATACCCATGTTTGAACCGCGCATCATGGCAGCAGGTCCTCTTTGGCACCCTTTAACTTTTTGCAAGAGATAAATTGTTCTTGAACCGGGATCTTGAACCGGATATTGAGAGCTTCAAAGCTTTGTGGGAGACATCTTCCCCTTGAGCCGGATATTAAAACGGAATCCTTCTTTTTAAGGCGGAAATTTTCTAACGGCCTTTAAATTTGCACCAATATGGCGGTTTAGGGTCCTGCATTAGACAACTTTGCAAACCGGAGTAATTGCTCTTTTAAAGAAGGTATGTAATATAAAATATATTGGATGGATTTCACCTGATACATCATGCCAGGGGTTATCCACCGTGGAGTTGATGATCACCATGGTAAAGATATCCGTCCAGCAGTACAACATGGAAGAGCGCCGGTGCAGAATATCGCTAGTGTGCACTCCGTACCCATGATATAAATCACCCTTGTAGTGAATGATTATCCTGCATATAAATATTGCAGATCAATGAAAAGGTAAATTGTTCTCTATGTAAATTAGCATGTGCTAATGAATGAAACGAATAGCACCTGATATTTTATGAAGTACCACCACTTGGTTGTCTTTTTGTTTTCCTTGAAATAATCATTGCATTGGGATACGTGTCACACCAATTGAAGCCTTTCCACAAGTAATACTAGCACATGGTTGTAAGCGTGCCATCATCAGCACTCCACATGACATCTTGACAAAATATTCCTGACGTAAGCTGATTCCCATGTCCAATATGTTCGCGGGCGCGTGGCCGGCTGACTGTTTCTCTGCAGAGATATGCACTTCCATGCCATGCGTTTACAATTTTCAGACATTGGTATATGTCTTCCAGGGCGGCCAATTCACAATCTTATACCGGAACCCCAAATATCCTGAGCATGGCCAAATTGCGGTGCTTGAAATCAGACACGAGTTCACAGAGCAGCGGGTGTAACACTTGTAGCAAAGATAGCATCCCCATACTTGTCTTCAAAATTCCTAGTTTTGAATCGCGCAAGACCACTGAATGCATTTGGACATGTATCAAGGAAGCTCAGCAGATGACACGTGATGCCAGCGGTGACTTGCAGAAGCACCAGCAAGGTGGTACAAGGCGGCTCAGCGCCGCACCGGCTTAAAGCCACGGCGACGGAAGGGCAGCTCAGCAGAAGCGTCCCAAAGGTGTTGAGGCGGCTGATGGTTTGAGGTTACGGCCATGGCCGGAACAGCGGTTCTGCGCGGCCAGGTGACATGGACTCGCCGGCGTGTAGCGCAGCATGGCGGTTTGAGCGGCGAGTTGTGCATGCGTCTGCTGGTAGTGGTCCGGCGTGGGCAGACACTTGAGACTGGAAGGCCCGGGCGGCGACTCTGTCGGCAGGGCAACGGGGCCGGCTGGCGTGCTCGGAACTGGCGCGCATCCAGCAAGGCGGATCAATAGGCGCGTCTTCCATCTTTGAAGTATAACACTACTTTCACAGCGAACAATTATCCTGATGACCTTGCACTTGTAGTGGATGGTGGACGCATGGTAGATGAATAGTTGATCTGATGTACATGCATTAGTAGCCCACTAACAGTTCTCTGTCGTAGTTGTACAACTTGACGATGTAACTGGAGCTCATGGCGGGTTGGCGAGCGGAGGCGAGGCGACTCATGGAAACCGGTCAAACCGTGTGCAAAAGAAAACGCTGGAGGCCGGGACGCCGGGCCACGCCGGGTGCAGGCAAGCTCGAATGGAGAAGCGGTGAGCCAGCGGGGCGCGCCGGAGCCGGCCGGAGCAGCGACTCAGTCCGGGCGCGCAGATGGCGGGTCGGAGAAGGCGCGGATGCGGCCGGGTTCAGCGCGGTCGTGCAGAGCAGGAGTTGAGGGCAGTGGCGATTCAGACAGGAAGGCGACGGTGACCGCTGCAACATCCGGTTCAAGGGTAAAAACGAGACGGCGCCGGCAACTCATGGCAATGGGGCGGCTCTCGCAGCAGGGGAGAGGCGGCAACGACGACTCAAAAGGAGGCTGGGGCGGCTCCAACCGGTGCAGCAGCAGGTGGAAGACTGGCATGGCTGGCGGAAGGCACGGTCGGCGAGTGACGACTCAAAGCCCGCCGACACGGCGGCACAGAGCACTGCGAGGGTGACCCGGCGGCGATTTGGCGGGGCCGCTCCATGGTGACCCGGTGGCGATTCGGCAAGGCGCTCGACGGTGACCCAGCGGCGATTTGGCGGGGCCGCTCCGTGGATGGTGGTTCGCCGATCGCCGGCTTGGGGTCGGAACGGTGGCGGAGGCCGGCTTGAAGCGAGGGCGCGGGCGCGGTCAATGGACGAGTCCTGGCCCTGGCGAGTCACGGCTCTGTACCGGCGAGGCTGCCGATTTACCGAGCCTGGGTGGCCTGGCCATAGTCGAGTCAAGGCGCAGCCAAGGTAACTCGACGGCAAGGGGAGGCCGTGGCGGTTCAGTCGAAACCGCTCGAACTCTGAAACGAAGGCGAAGATAAATCTATCCGTGTTGACCTCTTCCTCCGAGTTGTGGTCACAGGCTGCGATTGAAAACGGCGCCCTGACGCATAAACAAGCCCTTAGCAGCGGAATGAACCAAGATGGTGGCGAGATCGGACGGCGGTTTGAGGAGGCCCCGGACCAGCGACCCATTGCAGAAGCCGGCGACTTGACAAAAACTGAAGCGCAGCCGAGGCGGGTCACACAACTGGCGGCTTAGCGACGGCGCGGTCGGCGGGTTAGCAGATCTGGCGAAGAAGCATCCGGTTTATGGCGACTCAGTGGAGGCATGCAATAAAAGGGCGGCTCGGACCACGGTGGTTTGGAGCAGGCTGTGGTGTCTCCAATTGATTGATGTATCAAGTTTTTCCAATGCCTTCACGTGAGTACTAAACTGGCCACTAGTACTGACCCTGATTTGATGTTTTGGATGTAGCGCATTGTCACAGCAACGAAGTAGCAGCATCGGGATTTGATGTGCATCATGCACACCGGCTCTCGCCGTAGGAAACGACAATTTGAATAGCGGCGTACTCTGAGTCGGTCCCGGTCTCGCCGGATTGTACTCACTGTTTGATGGAAATCAACCCCGCTCAGATAGGTAAATTGACCGGCCGCGTGTGATGACGCTCACAGAACCCTAGTTTCTTTTGATCTCCAAACTTCTTGACCGTAAAGGCCGATTCAAACTTTTTTAATCTTAATCAATGAACTTGGAGTTGATGTAGATCTTGTCCAGCTCTTCTTTACCAGAAAATTATGAACTTCTCGATCCCTGAGAAAAAAATCCCTCCAAGAACTCAACACCACCGTGTGTCAGCCCCACGGTGGGCGCCAACTGTCGTGGATTTGTCATGTCAGATTTCCTAGTGCAAGGACTTTGTCGCGAGGCCAACGCATCTATGTGGTAGCTTGAGAGGGGTTGAGCGGAATCGAGAGACGCAACACAAGACAGGGATTTAGACAGCTTCGGGCCCCGGGAAACATCATCCGGTAAAAACCCTACATGCTGTTTGAGGCTAGGTCTCATTATCATCATGAGGGAGTCGCCGTAAACCGGCTCTCCTCTTTGTGTCTAGCCCTAAGATTGTTTCTTGTTGCTTGTAGCTTGTCCCTCTTTGGGGAGCCCTGCCCCTCCTTATATATGTTGAAGGGGCGGGTTACATGTGGAGTCCAACTCGGACTTAAGACTTAACTATTCTAACTTATCGCCATGGGCTTCTTAACATCTTGGGCTTCATAACGTCTTGGGCTTCATAACCCCTGGCCACCCAGTTATCACTGTTTGCTGGTTTAACATTGTCTGCCGGTTTAACATTGTCTGCCGGTTTACCACCTGCCTGTTTACCGTCTGTCTGAGCCATCTGCCTTGACTGTCTTAACTGTCCGCCGGTTTAACATCCGCCGGTTTACCAAGTCCCGGCCGGTTTACGAATCCGGCCGGGTCATTCCGCGGGGTATATCCCTGACACCACTCCTTATTCCATAGTCCATCAAGTCTTTACCCAAAATTGAAAACTTCACAACACAAAACTCAAGAGGAAATCTCATAAGCTCCGTTAGTGCAAGAAAGAAAAACCATCACATAAGGTACCGTAATGAACTCATTTTTTATTTATATTGGTGTTAAACCCACTGTATTCCAACTTCTCTATGGTTCATACCCCCCGATAGATGCATCAAAATAAGCAAACAACACACGAAAAACAGAATCTGTCAAAAATAGAACAGTCTGTAGAAATCCGTAACTTTCGAATACTTTTAGAACTCTAAAAATCCTACCAAAATAGGAAGTCTCGGGAAATTTGTCTATTGATCTACAGAAGAAATAATCAACGCAAAAGCACGTTTCTGTGATTTACTAAAATTATTTTCGTACGCGCAGAAGTTTCTGTTTTTCAGCAGAATCAAATTAACTATCATCGTAGGTTATCCTATAGGTTCTACTTGGCACAAACATGAATTAAAACATGAAAACACATCTAAAAAGAAGCTAGATGAAATATTTATTACTAAACAGAATCAAAAAGCAAGAAACAAAAATAAAATTGGGTTGCCTCCCAACTAGCGCTATCGTTTAACGACCTTAGCTAGGCATAGAAGCGAGAATAGATCTAAGTAGTGCTATCTTTGGAATTCAATTCATAAGTAGCTCGCATGATAGATTCATGAGGTAATTTAACTTTCTTTCATGGAAAGTGTTCCATGCCTTTCTTTAATGGAAATTGGAATCTAATATTCCCTTCCTTCATATCAATAATTGCACCAATCGTTCTAAGGAAAGGTCTGCCAAGAATAATAGGACATGAAAGATTGCAATCTATATCAAGAACGATAAAATTTATGGGCACATAATTCCTATTTGCAACAATAAGAACATCACTGATCCTTCCCATAGGTTTCTTAATGGTGGAATCCGCAAGGTGCAAATTTAAAGAGCAATCATCAAAATCATGGAAACCTAGTACATCGCATAAAGTTTTCGGAATCGTGGAAACACTAGCACCCAAATCACACAAAGCATAACACTCGTGATCTTTAATTTTAATCTTTATAGTAGGTTCCCACTCAACATAAAGTTTTCTAGGTATAGAAACTTCCAAATTAAGTTTTTCCTCATAAGATTGCATCAAGGCATCAACAATATGTTTGGTAAAAACTTTATTTTGACTATAAGCATGAGGAGAATTCAACACGGATTGCAACAAGGAAATAAAATCTATTAAAGAACAATTATCATAATTAAATTCCTTGAAATCCATAATAGTGGGTTCAATGCTATTTAAAGTCTTGACCTCTCCAATCCCACTTTTACCAAATTTAGCATCAAGATCTAAAAACTCCGAATTATTGGGACGCCTTTTAACTAAAGTTGAATCATCTCCAGTCCCATCATTATAAAGATTCATATTGCAAAACAAGGATTTAATAGGGGATACATCAATAAATTTTAGATCTTCATCATTATTTTCATGGAAACTAGAAGAACACGCTTTTACAAAGCAATCTTTCTTAGCACGCAACCTAGCGGTTCTTTCTTTGGACTCATCAATGGAAATTCTCATGGCTTTGAGAGACTCACTGATATCATGCTTAGGTGGAGTAGATCTAAGTTTCAAAGAATCAACATCAAGCGAAAGTCTATCAACATTCCTAGCAAGTTCATCAACTTTAAGCAATTTTCCTTCAAGCAAAGCATTAAAATTCTTTTGAGAGATCATAAATTCTTTAACGCTATTCTCAAAATCAGAGGGCATCTTATTAAAACTTCCAAAAGAGTTGTTGTAGGAATTACCATAATTATTAGAGGAATTACTAGGAAATGGTCTAGGATTAAAGTTTCCTCTATAAGCATTGTTACCAAAATTATTCCTAGCAACAAAATTCACATCCATAGATTCATTATTATCCTCAATCAAAGTAGACAAAGGCATATCATTGGGATCAATAGTAGCACTCTTAGTAGGAAACAATTTCATAAGTTCATCCATCTTTCCACTCAAAATATTAATTTCTTCAATAGCATGCACTTTTTTACTAGTAGATCTTTCCGTGCACCATTGAGAATAATTAGCCATAATGTTATCAAGGAGTTTAGTAGATTCTCCTAAAGTGATTTCCATAAAAGTGCCTCCCTTGGCCGAATCTAAAAGATTTCTAGAAGCAAAATTCAATCCGGCATAAATTTTTAGTATGATCATCCATAAGTTCAAACCATGAGTAGGGCAATTGTGAATCATTAATTTCATTCTTTCCCAAGATTGGGCAACATGCTCATGATCAAGTTGTTTAAAATTCATAATATCGTTCCTAAGAGAGATGATCTTAGCGGGAGGAAAATACTTAGAGATAAAAGCATCTTTGCACTTATTCCATGAATCAATACTATTCTTAGGCAAAGACGAAAACCAAGTTTTAGCACGATCTCTAAGTGAAAACGGAAATAACTTCAATTTAACAATATCATTATCCGTATCTTTCTTCTTTTGCATATCACAGAAATCAACAAAGTTATTTAGATGAGTAGCGACATCATCACTAGGAAGGCCAGAGAATTGATCTTTCATAACAAGATTCAACAAAGCAGCATTGATTTCACAAGATTCAACATCATTAAGAGGAGCAATCGGAGTGCTAAGGAAATCATTATTATTGGTATTGGAAAAGTCACACAATTTGGTATTATCTTGCGCCATCGTGACAAACAATCCAACACACAAGCAAACAAAAAGGCAAGCGAAAGAGAGAGGAGATTGGGAAAGAGAGGGCAAATAAAACGGCAAGGGTGAAGTGGGGGAGAGGAAAATGAGAGGCAAATGGCAAATAATGTAATGTGAGGGAGATGAGTTTGTGATGGGTACTTGGTATGTCTTGACTTGAGCGAAGACCTCCCCGGCAATGGCGCCAGAAATCCTTCTTGCTACCTGTTGAGCACTGCGTTGGTTTTTCTTGAAGAGGAAAGGGTGATGCAGCAAAGTAGCTTAAGTATTTCCCTCAGTTTTTGAGAACCAAGGTATCAATCCAGTAGGAGGCTCCTCAAAAGTCCCACGCACCTACACAAACAAACAAGAACCTCGCAACCAACGCAATAAAGGGGTTGTCAATCCCTTCACGGTAACTTGCGAAAAGTGAGATCTGATAGAGATAATATGATAAGATAAATATTTTTGGTATTTTTATGATATAGATTGGAAAAGTAAAGATGCAAATAAAAGTAGATGGAAAACTTATATGATAAAAGATAGACCCGGGGGCCATAGGTTTCCCTAGCGGCTTCTCTCAAGATAGCATAAGTATTACGGTGGGTGAACAAATTACTGTCGAGCAATTGATAGAAAAGTGCATAGTTATGAGATTATCTAGGCATGATCATGTATATAGGCATCACGTTCATGACAAGTAGATCAAAACGATTCTTCATCTACTACTATTACTCCACACATTGATTGTCTCCTGCCTGCATCTAGAGTATTAAGTTCATGAAGAACAGAGTAATGCATTAAGGAAGATGACATGCTGTAGAGGGATAAACTTATGCAATATGATATAAACCCCATCTTTTTATCCTCGATGGCAACAATACAATACGTGCCTTGCTGCCCCTGCTATCACTGGGAAAGGACACTGCAAGATTGAACCCAAAGCTAAGCACTTCTCCCATTCCAAGAAAGATCAATCTAGTAGGCCAAAGCAAACTGATAATTCGAAGAGACTTGCAAAGATAACTTAATCACACATAAAAGCAGGAGATTCAAATATTTCTCATAGATAAACTTGATCATAAACCCACAATTCATCAGATCTCGACAAACACACCACAAAAAGAGTTACATTGAATAGATCTCCAAGAAGATCGAGGAGAACTTGGTATTGAGATTCAAAGAGAGAGAAGAAGCCACCTAGCTAATAACTATGGACCCGAAGGTCTGTGGTAAACTACTCACAACTCATAGGAGAGGCCTTGGAGATGATGTAAAGACCCTCCACGGTCGATTCCCCCTCCGGCGGAGCGCCGACGAAAGCTGCAAGATGGGATCTCACGGATACAGAAGGTTGCGGCAGTGGAATTAGGTTTTCGTGGTGCTCTCCAATGTTTTCAGGGTACGGGAGTATATATAGGAGGAAGAAGTAGGTCGGTTGACGCTCGAGGGGCCCACGAGGGTGGGGGGCATGCTGGGCACCCTCGTGGCCACCTCGTTTGTTGCTTGACGTCCACTCCAAGTCTCCTGGTTTGCATTTGTTCCAAAAAGATCGCTCCCGAAGGTTTCATCCCATTTGGTCTCCGTTTGATATTCCTTTTCTTCGAAACACTGAAATAGGCAAAAAACAGCAATTCGGGGTGGGCCTCCGGTTAGTAGGTTAGTCCCAAAAATGATATAAAAGTATAAAGTAAAGCCCATAAACATCCAAAACGGTTAATATAATAGCATGAAACAATCAAAAATTATAGATACGTTGGAGACGTATCATGGGCCTGCCAAAGTGATCCAAATATCAATGGTTGGGATGTCGTTTATGAAGTGCCGCCACGTGTTAGACCACCTCCCCCCAATGAAGAGGATTATGAACCTCACATTAACCCAGACACATATGAAGGAGAATTCTTCCAAGGAACACTTCTTTGCAAAAAACTTTTCAGGAACCGCTCTACTTCACCCCAGAACATTGAAGTAGACAGCGACAGTGAACCCGACTTCACCCCTGAGCCAGAACAAGAAGAGCCTGAACTAGAAGAGGTTACTGCTGCGGATGACCTGTCAATGCTTGACCGATTACGTAAAGGTGGCCTTCCACATGATGATGCATTTATTAATGATGATGATGAGCACTTTATTACGGATAGTGTTGATGATGATGCATTTATTGGTCCCAGAGCATTTATTGAACCTGACGATCCAGATTATTATTAGGTATTCAATTTTTTTATGTTGTACTTGATTTATATAGTTACTTGTATGATTGTATGATTTATATACTTACTCGTATAATTTTCTTACTTTGTATGATTGTTTCTTATACATAGTGCCATGGTCTTGATATCCGTCCCCGTCGGCCCTCGCTCGCTTTGTGATTCGGATGTAGTAAATTTTCTTTTATAACTATTTGTTGCATTTCACATTTATGTCAATTATGGCCATCAAGTTGACATAGAGATATTTTAATCTAGGAGGTATGTGAACTGGAATTTGCAACCGATCCTCTTGTCGAGAAGTTAAATTTAGTTGAAAAAGAAAATGAGTATTTGAAAGAAAAAATTAAAAGAATTTAGAAGAGAAGCTGACATTGGAGTTGTATGTTGCCGATGTCGTTGATGATCACAAGATGAAGATGAATGCAATGCGCTTGAATATGGATGCTATGCGCTTGAAGATTAAGAAGATTAGAAAATATGCCATTGATAATGAGGCTTGGCATCATGATGCCATTGGATCAATTGTTACCTTAGTTGCGATCTTCATCGCATTTGTTGTGATGAGGGTAAGTTTTCTCTAGTGTTTTGCTTAACAAATGCATACTTAGCTTATTTTCCTCCTAAATGGCATAATTACCTAAGTTAGATAAAAAATGAGCTGTACTTGCGTAAGTTGGCTCAAAAATGGCATCATCACCTAGGTTAGCACAAAAATGACCTATGCTTACCTTATTTTTCTCCAAATTGACATAATAAGCTTAGTTTACCTATACTTTACCTAGAATAGCTATAAAATGACCTATACTTAGAATTTTTTCCTAATAAATGACTTAATATGCTTAGTTAGCTAAAAATGGCATAACTACCTAGGATAGCTCAAAAATGATCTATACTTACCTTACCTAGTTCATTTATGACATAATTAGCTTACTTAGGTCAAAAATGGCATAACTACCTAGGTTAGCTAAAAAATGACCTACACTTAGCTTCTTCAGTTCATTTATGACATACCTAGCATACTTAGGTAAAAAATGGCATGATAATCTTTGTTACCTCCAAAATTACATAGACTTAGCTTATTTTCCTCGAAAATGACATAATAACCTTACTAAGCTCCAAAATGACCTATTTACCTAGCTTAGCTCTAAAATGACCTACACTTGGCATTTTTACCTAGTTTAGCTAAAAAATGGCATTTTTACCTACCTTAGTTAGAAGAAGAAGATAAAAAAGAGGAGAGGGGAAAAATAAAGAGAAGAAAAATGCTTCTTCTTCTTCTTCTTCTTTTTTTCTTCTTCTTCTAGCTAGTCTTCTTCTTCTAGTCTTCATCATCATCATCATCATCATCTTCTTCTTCTTCTTCTTCTTCTTCTTCTTCTTCTTCTTCTTCTTCTTCTGGTAACTTTCTTCTTTCCCAATTTGCAGATTTGCTTGAGATATTCTTCTAACTTTCTTCTTTCCCAATTTGCAGATTTGCTTTAGATGAGGAAGCTTGCGTTGACGGAGTCTACTCTTCTCCTTGTGCTTCCTTTTTGTTTTGATTTTGTAGGATGAACAATGTGAAACTTTCTACCTATATATGTATGTATGGATGAAACCATTGTATGCTCGTTGTTGGATATGTTGGCTAGCTATATATGTTGCATATGGACTTTTGATTTGGTATGTATATGCGTTGGATGATCATATCCATATGGCAGGGATATGATTTGGTATGTATATGTGTTGTTATGCTTGTTGAAAGTATTTTCAAATGTGTATATATATCTGTGAAATTCTGTGAAATTGAATGAATTTAAGAAAAAACAGAAAAACAGGGGCTGTACAACTTTGCCATTAACCAGCAAACAGCAAAGCTGCCACGTGGCTGCTACCTGTGCATCCTTGGGGGCACTAGGCTGGCCTATATGTTTGCTTTGCCGTCTGCTGGCAGACGACAAAGACCTTTGCATCTTTGCCGTGTGCCAGCAGACGGCATAGCGTGCCATGTGGCAGCTACCTGGGGGGCGTCTGGGCTGGCATATTTAGGTACTTTGCCGTCTGCTGGCAGACGGCAAAGCACGCCATTAACCCCTTAACGGCCCTAAGCTACCACGTGTGCCGTCTAGGTCCTTTGCCATCTGCTGGCGGACGACAAAGACCTTTGCATCTTTGCCGTCCACCAGTAGACGGCAAAGTGCCCTTTGCCATAGTTCGTTTAGCCGGACGTGTTGCCGTCTACTGGCTGACAACAAAGGCCTTTGTCGTCTGCCAGGCATGCCTTTGCCGTTAGCCATGGTAGATGGAAAAGTTCCTGATTCCTGTAGTGCTAGCACCAATAATTATCTAGCACCATACATCCATCTATCAAAATTAACAATGAATCCATCCATCCATCTATGCAATATAGATCACTCCATTTGTGCATATAAAAAGTATAGAGAGTTGAGAAAGAACTCTCATGGCTACTCGTGCAGGATCCACCCACTAACATTGTTGCCTTGAAGTGGAGAGGTGGTGGACATTTAGCTACTATGCTGGAGGCGTCGTCGGGAGAAGGGGCAGAGCCCCGGTGGCTGGCTTCGGTGTCCCAACGAGTCAGTAGAGGCAAAGGGAGAAGAGGGGCGCGAAGGAAGAGGGGCGGTGCCTGGAGACAGGACCAGCGGTCGATAGGGCCAGGTCGAGGCAGGTCCGGCGACGTGTGAGTTCTTTTCTGGAGAGGGTTGTGGATGGGCCAATGGCATTTTGCCAGTTACGTGTTACAATAGGGTTGCACTTTAATTCAAACAGTTTTATTTTGGGGGACTCACCAAAATCCTAAGATTATGGGAGAATCCAAGTTTTGTCGTGATTTTGGATTGCACTAGGATTCTACAAAATCCTCTCAAGATTTTGGAAGTCAAATCGAGTTCTTTTCACCCAAGATTTTCCAGATCGAGATTCTCTATAATCTGCTCAAAAGAACTGGGCCGAAGTCCTGGCCC